>NC_051118.1:5214062-5463462 GCF_014839805.1 Manduca sexta
CTTATAACAGTATGAAGTGTGTAGTCACTGTTGTGTTCCGATTTGAAGAATATTGTAGCTAGTGTAGCTTCTGGATATAATAAGATTCTTACATCTCATGTCTCAGGATGGCGAGCGCAGTGGAATACTAAACAATACTTACTTTGTAATTCAAGGTGATAAACAGTAGGTTAATGGGGAGAAACAGTAGAAGCACTATCCCCCCGGTCGTCAGTGTTGCCAGGGCCCTTGAGGCGTAAGTTACGTTTCGTTTCCTGAAATGTTACATTTTTGCTGCAAAAGTTACATTATTGTTTTTTTTTTAATTTACGCATGTTTGGCAAGCATTTCTGTAGGCTACGAAACCGCGGGGACTCGCGTAGTAGAAAACGCGCGCACACTCAAGCAAAATCAAGTTTTTAGTAAAGATACGTTTCATTTTGTCATGGCGAGCCATCCTAGGTGTGATATGGAGGAAATACTTTTAGACCCGCCAGTTTTAGGCGCGTTTATTCCTCAAAAGTTACGAAAATTGCCTTTAAATATAAAAAATTACTTACATGTTACGCGCGGGGTTAAAAGTAACGGAAAATGAAATGTAACCTTCTGGCAACACTGCCGGTCGTATCGGTTACCACCAGGCGAACGGCAAGTTTGCCCGTCATTCAAAAGCAAAAAAGACGAGCTATTTACTCGCCTGACAGTAAGCGTCAAAATGTCAATAAACAGTTGCGATACTTTGAATAAACTATTTTGGGGATTTTATCGCGGTTTTGATATTATGTCGCAAGTAGCTTTTGCTTGAATGTGTGAACTGGTCCTTAACGTTTTATTGTCAAATATACCATTATAGATATAACTATTTTTTTTTATTTTGCAGAAATTCTTTTTATATATTACAATNGGTAGCGCGGTTGCTAAAGTGTTGTCAGCTGGTGCGGTACAGGGTGCAGGTTCGGTGCTCGACCGAGTCATATCGCAGCCGAGCAGTGAAGACCACACTGTTCTTTATAAACTAGCTGATTATAAGAAAGGTAAGGGTTCCTGAAATGTACAGTTAACCAGAATAACATTTTTAAAAAATCCAAAACAAAACGCTTCTTCACGTTAATGACCATCGAAATTAAATCATAAAATATTTATATAAAATTGCTTGGTCACAAGTCATTCAGAGTAGATTCAATTCAATTACCAAAACAGTATTTATTTATATACAAGAAGGACAACCTCGTTTTGAAATCCTTTTTAATCCCCATAATTTCTAGGTGGTTTACTTTGGAGACGTACGCTAAAGGCGGTATGGTGGCAGCAGAGAAGCTGATCAAGGAAGAGTTTGTGGCTTACATGTACGCGGGGGGGAGGGGAAGGGTCATCAACCGAGCGGAGTACTTGAGATGGAAGTTTCGAGATCAAGAACAGGTAAGACTATTGATTTAATAAATAACTATGACCCGCCCCGGCTTCGCACGGGTGCAATGCTGATACTAAATACACTACAGAAAAACTGTGAACGTTGTATATAAAACATAGCGGCCCGCTCTGGCTTCGCACGGGTATAACATAACAAAATAACAGTATTTCTCCACTATTTAATGGATGTTATTATACATATAAACCTTCCTCTTGAATCACTCTATCTATTAAAAAAAACGCATCAAAATCCGTTGCGTAGTTTTAAAGATTTAAGCATACAAAAGGACATAGGGACAGAGAAAGCGACTTTGTTTTATACTATGTAATTACTCACGGACCTAGTTGTAGGTTATTTCGATGGTTGAAAGCGACATTTTTGCGACACTGTGTTCCATACATATACAATCTGCAAGATTTTCTATGTTTTTTAAACTAGTTAAAATTTTCGAAAAGAAATGTCGCAAGAGCGTTTACGCATCCGCGCGCCGTATGTCTCAAAACAGCACTTTTCGAAGGAGATAATATCCATCAAAACATTATTTTAAAACATATGAATTAGTAATTATTATAGAAAATTTTGTTGTCTAAAAAGTTAGTAGAGAAAATTTTTAGATTTATTGAGTATTTGTAAATTGTTTAATGATTACTGAACAGAGGTTTTCAAATTTGCGCTTCGAACGTCTATTTCGAAGCTCAAAATATCTTAAAACACTAAGGAACATAACAATATGTTATTTTTATCTAACTAAAAAGATCCTGAAGAAAAAGTTAGTAGAGAAAAATATCTTTTTATGTTTAATTCATGAGAAATAAAAATTCAAAGAATTCGAAAATTTCAGAAATGTTGGTCATTTAAATGATTTTTTTATCACTATATCTTACTTAATTGAATATAATATTGGATTACTATAATAGAAAAAAGCGAACATCTCCTTAAAAACATACAATTTAAAAATTCTACAAAATTAGTTCTGTTATTTTTCTATAAATATTTTAAATACCACTATAAAACGCAACGCGCAAATCGTTTCAAATTAGTCCGCCTTGAGGCTTTCTAGAGAGAGGACGTATCGCTCGTCGCTCCGGCGAGACTCCAGTTGGACTTTGCTGTGCGTAGAATAATAGTCACGTGTATACAGTGATTGCCACATCTTAGTACTTTAGTAAGTAAAATATTTTTTCTTTAATGATTGACAATAATTTTAGTAGTTACTATAAATTATTATTATATTATTATGTTTCAGACACAATGGGAAGTAAAGCTATTTCTAGGCAAGAAAAGGAAACGTAACAACGCTGAAACTTCGGCTAAAGCAAAAGCTAAAAGATTGATGTACTAATGTTATAAAACATGCGTCGGTAGTTATGGTTGTTGCTTTTTTACTCATTAAACACTTGAGCATAGTTACTCGAAGGAAAAAATGGAACCTTAAGCTAAAAACAATTAGCCCATTGAAATGTTACATGAGCTTTGTATTTTTAGAGGACCCAATTTTATTTTTAGAACATGTGTGGGGGTCAATAGAAGCTTAATCTCAAGTTTGTGAGGTCGCCCCCTTGTCCCCTGGCCGCCATCATGGAAAAAGGGGTGAAAACACTTTTTCGCGATATCTCGGAAACTATGCATCTTACATAAATTTTGTAAAGTCATAATTTGTAGCAAATTGTTTTGCCTACAAATATGTTTATATAACTTTTGCCCTAAATTAAAATTAAAGAAGTTATAAGCAAAAATGTGAGAAAATATTTATAAAAGTTTTCTTTTTTGGTCTATAACTTTTTTTTAGATTTTACAAAATATTACCTCAAACTAACTTGTAAATGATCTTTTGAGGAAAATTGTTCCTTATAATTTTTTTTTATTTCATTCATTTAAAACGCTGTTACAGCGCTCCAAAGTTTACCGGGTTCGTCAATGCTCATGAGAATCCGGTCGAAACAAAATGTATAACTTATTTTTGATATTTTTTATTGTAAATATATTATTACAATTTTTTGTTAAATTCGTACAACTTTACTTATTTATTCCTAACTTTTTCTTTGCTATAGAACTTTACCTCAAATTTAACTTATCGAATGTTATGCAGGTAGAAAAGGTATGAGTTACCATTTGGGGATAAAGGAGAAAAAACATATTTGCAGGTAAAACAATTTGCTACAAATTATGGCTTTACAAAATTTTTGTAAGACGTATAGTTTCCGAGATATCGCGAAAAGTGTTTTCACCCCTTTTTCCAAGATGGCGGCCGGGGACAAGGGTGGCGACCCCACAAACTTGAGGTTAAGCTTCTATTGACACACATGGCCCAAAAATAAAATTGCGTCCTCCAAGAAATGCAATATTCGGTCCTTAAATTGTAACATTTCAATGGACTAAACGCACATTTCAAAACTCGTTTTACGCCCGCGGCGTGCGCGGTTGTATGCGGTACCCGCTGTATTGGCGGCCAACTAGTAGAATCGTGCAGGCCACGGTAGCACTAGCGCGCTCTGTGGTTAGTAGGTGGGCGACTGCAGTAGTCGGTAGGGGAGGGGTGGTTACAGAAATCTGACGCCATTTTCCTCCATCGTGATCGTTTCTAATATGTGTCCATGGCGTTCTGGAACTCAACTGACCGTTAACTGTCCATCTTGTAACCACCCGCCTTGCGATAATCGCTCGCCAAGTTTGCAGGACATAATCGGAACCGCGGTGGTTACAAATCGCACAGATCTCCGGTCGTCATGAGTTTGGAAATAAAACAGCCGTTTCTCAACCACGGCGGGCGCGAGTAAAAACCACTTCGTGAGCTCTTAACCTTATAGAATCACTTTGCTGTCCCGTTGTCAAAACGTTTACAACTCGCCAAATACCCAGTGCGCGAGTCCCACTCGCACTTGGCTGTTTTTTTTGCATAATGCATAGGTACGCTTACTTTCAAATAACAAGGTTTTTGTGTTCACTGATGCGCACTGTTAAGAAAATTCAAGTGACGAGAGACGGAATCCTATATCTTTCACATCTTTGAACCTTAGGAATAAGGGATTTGGTAATTTATGTAGCTAGTGAATAAAAGTACTAGTAGTAGTTAGTATACCTATCTTCTTAACTATTTGGGCTAGTTTAGGTTTACACGCTCACATCAATTTTACATATAATTTTATCCTGACGTTTAACCCTGTGCAGGTTTCGGCGTCATTATACTTGTATAAATTAAACGCGTCTAGATCCATATGCAGTTTTACTTAAGTATGTAATGTTTGCGTAAACTTCGATAACAATAATAATTCTATATATTTTTTTTAATTTTTAGGTAATCGTGCCTGATATTGCACTCCAAAAATAAATACAAAGGTTATTAAAAGCCGCAAAATTATAGATTTTCAATATTTTTTGGATCAAATTAAAACACTCAATAACCACAACAGAGCAACAGGTTGTAGTATCGAACATTTACAATGAAGTGTAAAATTTTAGAGTTTTTAGAGTTTTTAGAGTTTAAAGTGTAAAATGTGCAATATGGAATTTAAGCTATTTAAGCGCTAAGAGATATACTGATAGTACGGACGTATATCGTGGAACTGTGAATGGAGCTATGATGACTGAAGTTGGTAGATCAAATTTAAACGAACAGTTAGCTTCCATAGATTTACCAATATTAACGCAAAATGTTTACATGAAATGTTACGACGAGTTAGCTAAATGATTGAAATTAGCTGCAGAGGACAGGATGCAAGAGGCCGCTAGGGAAGAAACTGATAAAGATGTTGCCTGTGGCGATGTAAAAGACGGTATTCCCATACTTACAGTCAAAGCTGACTGCTGTTAGCCAAAAAAATGTACAGAACCAACTATTTTGCTTCGTCGTGTGTCGCAAATATTATGCAAAACTATGGATATAAAACTGGTAAATTGTTATACATGGATGTACAATCGATCGATTGATGATCGATGTCACTGAGAAGCAATATCTATTTAAAAAAAAACTATCCAAAAAATATAACCAACTTCCGAAAAAAGAAGTCTTTCATTTCTCACTTTTAGTTATACACCTAAAAATGACATCTCATTACATACACCTTCTGACTCAAAATATAAATTCCAATATGTAATTTGTAATGACTTAATTTAAACTTTCAATACGCTAAATATTAAAAACTGCAGATCTATGGAGTAATTATGTGGTCCATTATAAACATCGTAGCACAGTAATTTTCCTGATTTATTGTCTGATTACGGAGTTCTGGTGCCTATCTTTCGGCTTCATGATGAGCTCCACTTTACTAAAGGGTACTTTCTAAATGCAAATGCTTAAATTTTTAAGAAAAAAAGTGAAAATAACAATTTGTAAAATTGCCGTTAAAATTTGTTAAAAATGTTTATTTTTTTATAATTACAAAATGATACATATAAACTATTTCATGATGAATTCTTATATATTTAATAATAGAATTTTTCATTTATCATAAATCATAAGTTACATTCCAATTAGATAATTAAAGCGAAAAGATCAAAATTGGTTGGTCTGACTATAAAGATAGCCGACGCGCTAACTCTACGCACACAGCTACGCAACGGCTCTGTGTGAGTGAATTTTGCGAAGAATTACCTATAGTTGACTTCACGCGCGGCACGTAAACGCTCTTAAGACAATTAGCCTTTTAACCGATAATTTTTATTTTTAATGACACTGCACGTAAAAGCATCTAAAGGTCCGTCCAAATAGAGTATTAAATGGAAAGATTATTTATTCTTCGCCCCGAAACCGAATGTAATTATCCCAGAACGCGAAACACTCACGTAACAATATTCATTACTGATTTTTAACTCATCTTGTTATTATTTCATGAAGTGTTTTGCAGGTCGTCCTACCGATCGAAGCTTCCCCTGTCGCCCCCACGACCCCCCTCGCTAGAGTGGGAGGACCACACCGCCTGCTGGCAGATGTGTTACAGAGGCGCCCTCGGAGAATCATTACTACATGTTCTTATTATATGCGACACCAAGGTTGACAATAACATATACTTAATTTTTTTATTGCATCATAACAAGAGCGTCGCCAGCCGATGGCCTTGGGGGGGGAAAGTTGATATGGAGAATGAGAAATGTAAACATTGTAGGTAAAGTCGAGAGAACATGTTCCTCCCCCTCTGCTGCTTTAACAATAACATAGAGCAGATCGTTATTGAGCGTACGGAATATTAGGAATGGAATTGGTGAATTCATTCGAGTTTTAGAATCTTTGGAGGGGGGGGGGGGTGCACCTCCTGTCACCCGTTGGCGCCACTCTTGCACACACATGATAAACAAACATGATAAGGACAAAAATATTAAATGATACAGACTACGAATTTATTTCTAACTAGCTTCCGGCCGCAGCTTCGCCCGCGTGGATTTCGGACTTCAAAAATGGAGCCGGTCGCGAACGTTCGAGAATGTTCGTTTTACGAAGCTACTCGCTAGGTGATTCGTTAGCCTCTAGGCGCCAAGCAAGCCGCCTGCCTTTGCATTCGCGACCTTATAGCATGATTCAGTATTCACGCGTGATGGCTTATTATTAGCGTATTTCATGTATAACTTTGGTGTTTCTATACCGATTTCTATAATTCTTTTTTATGGAATATTTAATAATGTTAACTTTTTTAATTAGGGATGACTGAGAGTGTTATAAACGTAAGAGTAGACAAATATAATGAGAAAGCTTCGAACTGCTAAGCTATCGGGAGTTACACGTGTTATTGTGAGTCAACCATAAAGGATAGACATATGCTGTCGTAGGATATTTTTTATATAATTTTAAGGAGAACATTTCCGTCATACATGATTTCTGTGTAGCTTTAACCATTAAGTTGCACACGCGACGGAAGCTTAAAAATGGAGTAACTTCTCCCGTTTTCCCAACATTTCCCTTCACTGCTCTGCTCCTGTTAATTGTAGCGTGATGAAAAGTATACTATAACCAGCTCAGGAATATGAAAAATAATTGTACCAAGTTTCGTTAAAATCCGTCGAGTAGTTTTTGTTTCTATAACGGTTATACAGACAGACAGACAGACAGACAGACAAAAATTTTACTAATTGCATTTTTTGCATCAGTATCGATCCCTAATCACCCCTGATAGTTATTTTGGAAATATATTTCATGTACAGAATTGACCTCTCTACAGATTTATTATAAGTATAGATTAGTTATTGTAGTAAATAACAAAATAACCGGACTAGTTCATATAGATACTACCTTCTTGAATAATTAAGATCGTTGCAAGGCCCCAAATAAAATCTCAGTCGTTGAATATAATAAAAAAATATTATCTTCCTTCCTACAATAGTTTACGCTTATAAAAAACAATAATATGTATGAGAATGACAATTTCTAGCAATACTTTTTTTGACTATTGTACATTATACTAATTTTAAGTTGGGTAGCGATCTCGTGGCGATACTTAAGTCTGTCGCTTGTAGAAGCGAAGTGTCGATACGACCCGATTCCTACCGGCTTCCCTTTTAGCTTTATTAACGATCCTCTTAGTTATTGTTTTCTATTAAATTGACCGCGATATTTTAATCAAGGCAGTTGTTATTTGCCTTGGGTTACCTTTTGAAAGAATTCACCATTCGCCACTGGTCGCTTGCTTATGTCATTTTTTTTTTATCTGTTGTACGTTTGTCAGCTTGACAAGGGTGGGCTTATACAAACAAACCGGACATTCGGGTAAGTGCTTTAGGCGCTCGCAACCCTTGAAAAATTAACTGACCATGCTAAGTGCGACCTCGGGTGAGGACGGCCCCTGGGAGAGAATAGAGACATCGATTAGGATGTCATTTTTATAATTTTTGTGTTTTCTATTGGAGTTAACAATTGTAGTAAGGCGTCTTGGCTTGATAAAAAATTGCTTGCTACCTAGAGGTATATCGCATTATATTTTACTAGCTTTTGCCCGCGGCTCCGCCCGCGTTATAAAGTTTTTCGGGCTAAAGTTTTCCGTTATAAAAGTCACGCTGTATAATTTCCTGGGAGCCTATGTTCTTCCCAGGGTCTCAAACTGTCTCCATACCAAATGTCATCTTAATACGTTGGATAGTTTTTGAGTTTAACACGTTCAGGCAGACAGATGCAGCGGGGACTTTGGTTTATAATATATTTTGTAGAACTCTTTAAGAGGAACAATCCCGTCATATATTATTGTTGAATTACTTTAACCGTTTACGCAGCGCACGCAGCGGATGCTCTAAAACTAATTAATACATTTTCCCCGTTTTGCGACATGTTTCATTACTGCTACGCTCCTATCGGTCATAGCGTGATGATATATAGCCTATAGCACTCCAGGAACAAAGGTCTATCCAACACAAAAATATTTTTCAGTTCAAACCGGTTGTTCCTGAGATTAGCCATTACTGCTCCGCTCCTATTAGTCATAGCGTGATGATATATAGCCTATAGCACTCCACAAATAAAGGGCTATTCAACACAAAAATATTTTTTCAGTTCGAACCGGTAGTTCCTGAGATTAGCTACCACTGCTCCGCTCCCATTGGGTATAGCGTGATGATATATAGCCTATAGCACTCCATGACCAAAGGGCTATTTAACACAAAAAGAATTTTTCAGTTTGAACCGGTAGTTCCTGAGATTAGCTATTACTGCTCCGCTCCCATTGGGTATAGCGTGATGATATATAGCCTATAGCACTCCACGACCAAAGGGCTATCCAACACAAAAGAATTTTTCATGTGAACCGGTAGTTCCTGAGATTAGCTATTACTGCTCCGCTCCCATTGGGTATAGCGTGATGATATATAGCCTATAGCACTCAACGACCAAAGCGCTATCCAACACTAAAAATAATTTTTCAATTTGAACCGGTAGTTCCTGAGATTAGCTATTACTGCTCCGCTCCCATTGGGTATAGCGTGATGATATATAGCCTATAGCACTCCACGAACATAGGGCTATCCAACGCAAAAAGAATTTTTCAGTTTGGACCGGTAGTTCCTGAGATTAGCGCGTTCAAACAAACAAACAAACAAACAAACAAACAAACAAACTCTTCAGCTTTATATAATAGTATAGATTTTTTGTATTGTTCTATAGATCCACACGAGGTTGGCAAGGACTTTGGTAAAATGTTTTCCCAAGTTATCCCTCGACGTTGTGGAGGGCGAAGAATATTTAGGTAAGTATTGAAAACGTAGAATGTATTATTTGACTTTGACCTAATCTTATACCATGCTTAAGGTCACTGCTTTGGTGGCGTAGTTGTATTACGTGAGTACGATTATTGTGCTGAGGGTCTCCGGTTCAAATCCTGGGTCGGGTAAAGTGGTGTTAGGTTTTTCTGCTTTATATCAACTTTGGAATTGTGGCCGTTAACTAGCAACATCCTACATGGGATCTGCAAATGGAGAAAGAGCGTGATGATATGTTTTTTTTTATTATTTTAGGGGCCAGCTCTTTACACCTGGCCATTGCGTACAGTAATAACGAATTGGTACAAGATTTAGTAGAAGCAGGTGCTGACGTTAGCCAAAGAGCTATTGGTAAGATTTTTTAATTTTAAAAAGATAACAATTCCCAAATTGCATTAAATTTAACTTGCAAGGGCCAAAGTTCGAGGATTGAGGATAGATTGAATTGATAGGGTAGTAGTTTGTCCTTACGGATGACCAAAACCTCAGTCTCTCTGCGACCACGTATGCTGTAAATCTTCGAAATATCGGGAGACAATAAAAACATAAAAAACCACGATAAAATCTGTAAAAATAGTTATAGTATTTTAATGTCAGGTAATTTTTATTTGGCCTGTCTTAATAATTTTAACAAAAAAAAACATAAATTATTAACTCGAGTCGATTAACAATGCCATTACATAAACTATACCTTAGAACTTAAGTATGTATTGCAAGGTTTTATGTCAGCTAATGTCAACACTAAGCACAGGAAAAAAACGCGTTATCATTGCCAATACTTGCACGCAATAAATAAAAAACATAATAGTTAATTATTTTCTAGGAAGTTTCTTCCTTCCTCGAGACCAGCAGAGGGTGCCGCCAGCTCGTCAAACTAACTACGAAGGCCTGGCCTACCTTGGCGAGTACCCGCTGGCCTGGGCCGCGTGTTGTGCCAATGAGGCGGTATACAACCTTCTTTTAGACTCTGATGCCGATCCTGACGCCCAGGACTCGTTCGGCAACATGATACTGCATATGGTTGTCGTTTGTGATAAACTTGTAAGTTTGGTTTTGGATATTTTTGTTTGTATTTGGGAACTTTAAGATTGTTTAGAGATTTGATTTTCAAGTTAGCATTATGATTCATCGTGACAGCCTGTAATTTGGTAATTAAATAAAAGATAATGAAATAGATAATAATACTTAAAATGTAAGAGCTAATACACTCTAGCTGGAATCAAATTTTATTGTTGACGGATTGTTGGGTAAATGTCGTTGCCGACAATATTGTTGTGTCCTTTGAACGTCATCAATGCTAATAAAACACATATTTCGCAATGCTATTTCAAAATTAACATTACATTAATTTGTATCCTACCTAATTATCGTTCCGATAAAAATATCGGTCCGATTAATCGTAAACTAGATTTATCTGCTTTTCCACCAGGACATGTTCGGCTATGCCCTCCGTCATCCAAAAGTACCAGCGAGTAACGGACGGATGAACCGCGCTGGGTTCACTCCACTGACCCTGGCGTGCCAGCTCGGTAGAGCGTCCGTTTTCAGGGAGATGTTGGAGTTATCAGCCAGAGAGTTTTGGAGATATTCTAATATAACCTGCTCAGCGTACCCTTTGAATGCTTTGGATACATTACTGCCGGATGGAAGGACTAGTATGTTCCGTTCCAATATTTTACAGGTTTATTCTTATCTCGGTTTGCTCACAGTACGACCTGTGTTATTGCCCGTTTCCAGGTTAAAAATAGACAAGCGGTATAGAGTAGATTACTATACTCAGTGAAAATATAAATTGCACTCTTACAGTATCCAAAAAACAACTTGTGAGTCGGTGACGTTTAATTCTGATGTTTAAAATTTTCACACAATCACTCAATCACTCAGGATAATGTAGATTACTAGACTTAGTGAAAAAATAAACTGCACCCTTAGAATGTCCCAAAAACAACTCGTAAGTCGATGTTTAACTTTGATGTTTGTGATTGGTCGAGGGACCAATGCGTCAGTCACGTGTTACTCTCTCAACCAATCACAATAAAGCGACAAGGAATCACGTCGCGTTTTTGGCCACATTCTAAACACAAAACGAATCAGTAATTTCAGAGATTGCTCTACATTAAAACTGGATCTTAATAGTATCATAATTATAGTTGAAAATAAATGTACAAATCTAAATTATGTATTATCTTTTAGACTGGAATTCAGCTCTATTCATTATCTTAAACGGCACGAAACAAGAGCATTTAAACATGTTGGACGGCGGTATTATTCAGAGATTATTGGAGGAGAAATGGAAAACATTTGCGAGGGTAATTTTCTTTTTCACGTGCTAATACTATTTCAAATATTCCGAGATCTATCGATTGTCGAGAAATAATTACATCTTGTTAATAAATACTCTATCTGCCACGTCATATTAGGCAGTGAAATCACCTTGTAGTATCCGTAAAAAAATATTATTGCTTATAATAATTATTAATATCCCTCTCGCTAGTAGATACTCGTGCCCAGCAGTGGGACAGTATATAAAACAGGGCTGATATTATATATCGACGGTTGAAAGGCTAATTGACGTAAGCGACATTTTTTTGCGAAACTAAGTTAGATGCATATTTGAAATCATTTTTTTTTTTGTTTTTTAACCAAATAAATTTTTTCAAAAAAATGTCGCTTATGTCAATTAGCACTAAAGTCAATTCTCCTGATTATTGTATTTGGATGTAGGTTAATACCAAATTCGTATTTTCAGACAAAATTCCTCAAACGTCTCCTAATCCTAATGCTGCACCTTCTCCTACTGTCAGTATCAGTATATTTACGTCACAGTAGTGCGGAAGCCGACGCGCACCCTAACTGGGGGCTAGAAGTTGCTGATGTTAGGAGCGGAGTCAGGATGGCCAGTGAACTCGGCACTATACTCAGTACACTGTGCTATATTATACTGCAACAGGGAGACGAACTCAAAAATCAAGGATTGGTCGCGTATTTTAAACAGTTGGTAAGGAAAATATCGCACTCTTAATAATGGCCCATTCCAAAATTGCCAATTTGTGGGAATCGTTACACAACCAATTTCTGTTTGCGACCTTTTAGTTATTTCTCTTTTTTTTTCATGCTATAGTTTTCATTTTTACCTATCTTTAATAAGCTCAATTTTATAGCAAATTAAAAAAAGGTGGCAAAAAGAATACTTAGATTTCCGATGACTGCCACAAATAAACAATTTTGAAATAGGTCATTATTTTATTAAGAGTGCGATTTATACCTACGTATAGTATATTCAGGGAAGGAAAAAACAAAATGTAGATATAGAATAAGTACGTATCTTCTTTTTTCAAAATATTTTGTTTACATCTCTCAATGTCGATGATATACAATAGGCATAATGGAAAAAGTCATATGTAGGTAGGTAGATATTTTTAGATAACATTTTTTTAATATGATTAACCGCCATTTTCAATAAGCGACTTTCGGTTTTTTGGAACTATTTCAAATATTGACCAATCAGAACAAAGTGTTTTTGACATGCAAATGAGGTATTTCGATTGGTTCATTCTAGGAATCGGATTGAAGATTGAGATTGGGGTTGTTTATTGTAAACAATTGATAGTTGATCGTAATGGTTATTTATTTGTAATAATAATATTTATTTATTATGAATATATTTTTTTTCAGATTCACGAACCAGCCAAATTCATATTTCTGGCGTCAAACTTCTTGTTACTAGCGTGTATCCCGGCGAGGCTTTTACGGCAGACGATGGTGGAAGAGGCCTTGTTGATATTTTTACTGCCAGGTTCTTGGTTCCTCTTAATGTTTTTTGCAGGGTATGCCATTTTAAACATATTTTTTAAAATACGTTTAATATCTGATACAGTATTTAGTATTTACAATGATCATGAGATAAGTAGACAACTGCTTCTTTTTAAAGTTTGTGAAAGGTCGATATTTAAAATTTCAATCACATCGCAGAACATTTTTTTAAAATAATTATTAATATTGTCTTGGGATTTACTGACTTTTACCCCCTTGGTAGCGTGGTTGTATTGCGTGTGTAGCAGGGACTTCATTCTGAGATCCCGTATTCGAATCCTGTGTCAAATATTGGGTTTGCCTTTACAATATTAAAATTCAACCCAGAGTCTAAAATTAGTACCCAATATGGCGATAGGCTTCGCTCCCGTGACCTCATGGCACGTAGATTACATGGCAAAATGAAGGCTCGTTGCACTTCTGCCTGCCTTTTCGAGGATAAATGCTTAATGGGTGGTCGTTTTGTTTTAGGGCTTTTTTATATATAATAATAAATAAATAAAATAAAATAAAATAAAAAGCCTTATTATTCCTTGCATTATTACAGGATTATCTTATTACTAATAGGTGTGTTATTTTGTTAGTTAAACTTAAATTGATGGTTAGTTTTGTTAGGTTTCTTTTATGCAAGGACTCCCTTATTGGATAAAGGCCTCCTCCAAAGATGCCCATCTTTCTCGGTCTTGAGCTATTTGCACCCAATTTGGGCCGGCAATCTTTTTGATTTCGTCTTCCCATCGTGTCAGAGGTCTCCCTCTGCCTCTTTTGCCTAGTGGACCTTTCCAAAGCGTTGTCTTTACGGTCCATCTCTGATCAGTAAGTCTCGCTATGTGGCCCGCCCATTTCCATTTGAGTTTTTGTGCATAGCTCAAAGCATTTGTTGCTTTTGTTATTGATCTTATCTTCGTGTGTCTTATTTTTTTCTATTTTCTTTATCTTGAGCATGCTACGTTCGAGTCCTCGCTGGCAGATATTAATTTTATGTTTCGCTTTGGCTGTAAATTTCCATGTCTGGCATCCGTACGTTAAAGTCGGTAGAAGGCTAGAATTCATTAATCTGGTTTTTAAATATATTGGCATGTTACTTTTAAAAATTTCCTTTAAACTCCAGAATTTGTTCCATGTCTGCTGGATCCTTCTTGTTATTTCCATGTCGTTGTTTTTCCTGTCGAAACTAATTGTCTTTCCCAAGTAGATGTATTTATCAGTGTATTCCAGTGGATTACCGTTAGTTCTTATTGGTACTGTACAACTATTTGTCATTATCTTTGTCTTAGTGAGGTTGATTTCCAGTCCTACCTTCGCACTAGCTAGTTGTAAGGATTTTATCATGTGCTGCAGTTGTGAGCTTGTCTCAGATAGTACCACTATGTCATCGGCGAACCTCAGATGACTTAAAAAAGCGCCTTGTATGTAGAGTCCTAGTCCTGTCCATTCTACCTTGTTTATGACGTTTTCAAGAATGGCTATAAATATTTTTGGCGATAGTGGGTCGCCCTGTCTTACACCTCTCTCTATGGGGAAACTTTTGCCCAAGGTTTCTAACTTTATTTTGCCTTTGTTATTACTATATATACTTCTAATAACCCTTATATATTTTTCGTTAACTCTTTGTTCTTTCAAGCTTTCCCATATGCTTGCGTGTGTAACCGTGTCGAAGGCTTTTTGGTAATCAATGAATGCCAGATATAGGGGCCTCTGCTGTTCTTGATATTTCTCTATAATTAACTCAATAGTATGTATATGGTCGATTGTTGAGAACCCCCTTCCTAAAACCTGCTTGTTCTATAGGTTGTTTAGCTTCTATTGTAGGACTGATTCTTGTATTTATAATAATGGAAAACAACTTGTATAGACTTGGTAGTAAACTTATCCGCCTGTAGTTCCCTATATCCTTTGGGTCGCCCTTCTTATATATAAGAATAATATTAGATTCAGACCATTGTGTTGGTGTTTCGGCTTTTGTAATATCATATTAAATAGCTTAACTAATGGTTTGGTCAAAATGTCATGTGCTGCTTTCAATGCTTCGTTTGTTATGTAGTCCGATCCAGGAGATTTCTCTAGTTTTAACCTTTTTATTGCTTCTTTAATTTCAGTTCCATCTATTTTTTGTATGGTCTCATCAATGTCTTGTCTTATTCTATTGATTTGTATTCTGGTTGTTTGAATTTTGTCGCTATATAATCTTTTATAAAAGTCGGTTGCTGCTGTAATGATATCAGTTCGTTTGTTCAGGTCCTTGTCTGATTTATCCTTCTTATCACTTAATCCTTCTATCCAAGTTTTGCTTGTTCTGATTTGCTTGTAGGCCTTTTTTGTACTTCCGGTGAAATGTAAATGTTTTTCTATGATGTTTTGTCGATATTTTGCATAATCGTATTTTATATATTTATTAACTAGTTTGTAAAGTGCTGCGAGTTCATTTTTCATAGATCGTGATTTGTTTTTTGTTTTTTGTAGTTCTTTTCTTCTTTGTAATAGATTTATTGTAGGTGACGATAATATTTTGTGGCGTTTGTATTCCTCTTTCCTTTCTCGAGCTAGTTTCAAGCTGTTGGCGATAGCGATTGTTATTTTGTCATAATAAGTTTGTACTGTGGTGTTATCGTTGTAGACGAATGGATCCGATAGCATTGATGATAAGTTTTCCTTGTAGTTCGATATTTCTTTTTCACTCTTTAATTGGCTTATTTGTTTATTTGTGAATTTGATTCTGCTAATTTTATGTCCGGTTAGTTTTACTGTTGCTCTGATGAGCCTATGGTCCGACGGATAATTAAGATTCATAGTACCAATGTTTTGAAATATTTTTGGTTGGTTGGACAGTATATAGTCAATCTCGTTTTTGTATTCGCCGTTTGGAGATCTCCACGTCCATCTTTTGTTTTGCTTCTTCTTAAAACATGTATTAATTATTGTTAGTTTGTTTTCGAGTGCAAAGTCCACAAGCCTTTGTCCTCGGTCGTTTCTTTTGCCGTAACCATATTGCTTCATAACCAGGTGTTCATCCTTCTCAGGGACTCCGATCTTCGCATTAAAGTCCCCCATTAGTATTATGTACTTATGTGCAGTTTTCAGTGCTTCGTCGACTGTTTTGTAGAATTCGTCTATTTCGTATTCACTTGCTGCTTCTGTTGGCGCGTATACTTGTATGATGGTCACCGTATAGCCCTGGATATTCATGTTTAATACTGCGACTCGTTCTGTCATTCCTATAAAGCTTTCTACATTGTTTTTATGCGACTTGTTTATTATAAAGCCGACCCCATATTTGCCTGGTGTGTGGCCTACGTAGCATAAAATAAAATTTTCGTGTTCTTCTATTTTCGTGCCAAGCCGTCTCGTTTCCAAAATTCCTATTACGTCATATTTAACTTTATTTAACGATTCCTCTAGTTCTAGTAACCGCTCGTAAGAGGATAAGGTCCTAACATTGTATGTTGCTATCTGTATTCGATGGGTTTTTTTAATATTTTTGCTCCATGCTACGGTTTCTTTAGGAGGGTTTTGGTCATACTCTTCCACGGTGACCAGCCGGGTTGGAAGGTTTTTGGTTTTTATTGTTGCTTGTTTATTTGTTGAATCTGTGTTGGAGGAGGGACTTGGTTGCTATGTTTTCTTTTGTTGATTACCGTTTGTGTTCGTTGAATTTTTATTGACTACATAGTTTAGTATGCCTGGTTTAATGACTCCTTCTGTGATACTACTTGATCTTTTCACCGTAACATCTGGTTTTTGTATTTTATTCTTTTTATTTGTTTGTGTGTTTCTCTCTAAATTTGGTACTGCAACATTTTCTGGTGAGATAAGTAATTTTCGCTTATTGATATTTTTGGATAATACAATCAATTTGTCATATTTTATTACGGCCGTGTTGCCCTTCTCTCTTTCCAGTTGCAGCTGTTCTTGCAGTTCTTTCCTCTTCTCTAATACGTATTTTGGGTAATCTTCTTTTACATAGTATTGGGTATCTTTCAGCGCCCCTTTTGTTTCAGAATTTTTAATTTTATGCCTAGAGTTGAGAAAGTTACTACTATTGGGCGTGGTCTCTCTCCTTTTTCCCTACTCTTTTGACTTCTTGTATGTCGCTGTATGATAGTTGGATAGAAAAATACTGCTCAATCCAGTTAATAATGTTTTTTTCCAAATTATCATATGATATTTCAGACTCCTCAATACCGAAAAATACCATGTTTGTTTTCCTTGCCTGTTTTTCCAAGAAGTAGATCCTTCTTTCCTGATTTTCAACAGTTTCTTTCAACTTTTCGTGTTTCTCTTCCCAGACTAAAAATTTTTCTTCGAACATTCTGCTCATATTGTGTGTGACTCATTTTTATATATAACAGCAATAAATAAAAATAAATTTAGTTTCTTTATGATCTAACGATACTTCTGCCAATTTTTAAACACCCAACTGAAAAAGGAATGTTATGAGTTTGTGGCGCGTATTTGTGTCTGTATATCTGTCTGTAACTTCAGAGCCCCCAAACTATACATTTGGATAGGGCTTTTTAAATTTCAAACATAACTAAAACGAATTTCCACATACATTTTTACAAATGCACGAATAATTATTTGATTACGTCTAATGTTTTAGAGCTGTAAAACTGACGGGACCATTCGTGACCATGATCTACAGTATGATCACTGGCGACATGTTCACATTCGGCATCATCTATTGCATCGTTCTGTTCGGGTTTTCGCAGTCTTTCTACTTTTTGTATAGAGGTAATCATTTCTATGGTGTATCATATATGCTGGCTTTAGTTTTTATTTTATTGCACTTTATACATATTATCGTGTAAGGGCGAACTTAAGCCATAGGCATCCTCTACCAGTCAACCTGACACCACCTCATGTTGACTCAATACATAGTAGGTGAGAGATAAAAATCATAGTAGGTGCACTTCAATTTCATAACGAACACAATAATGCAATACAATATAGTTTTTGTATGTGATTTATTGCTTGTCCAGTCAAGATCCTCTGAGAAATACCCCTGGATCTGTTATTACTATTATTCTCTGCTTATCGCTCGCATTAGGGGCCGTTCAAGTATTACGTAACAAAATTTTTGAAGATTTTTGAACCCCCATGTAACGCGCCGTAACGTTTTCCTGTACGCCCCTGCACCCTCCAAAAGTTATGTAACTCTAAAGTGACATTTTTTTGTAATATTCACATTTATTTTACGCAAAATACCGGAAAGTTGCTAAAATACCTTTGTTATTGCATTAAAATAAAAAAAATAATGTTACATAACGCTTTGTACGAGACCCCCCTCCCGCCCCTGTAACGCATCCAGACCCCCCTCTCCCCAAATTACGTTACGTAATACTTGAACGGCCCCTTATGATCATTGCAGGTCCTTTGAAAAAGTATTTTTTCCAGGGTTTCCCAATGTGCAATCGACGTTGTATTCAAGCTACCCGAGCACCTGGATGGCGTTGTTTCAAATAACTTTAGGAGATTATAGCGTACGTGTTTTCTTGTTACCTTATAGAACTAATATTAAATGACTAAACATTTTAATCTTGCAGCTGTTGCAAGTGATATTGATTTTGTGGTTGTCAAATCCGAAAAGGAATAGGGTACCGGACTCAATTTGTTTTTTACTATTATCAAATATTTACATAATATAAATTATAACACAGAAGTAATTATTAAAATCCGGTAAAAAATCAACACGTTACAAGTCTTTGAATTTCGGCGGAAGGGATAATTAACAAGAAACAGAAAAGAGACGAAATACCCACATGTGACGTCATCGGGAATTACGACGCGTGCGAAAAAAAGAGATGAAGCGATATCCCCACATCGCGCCCACTTCTGCACATTACAATATTTTAAATATCAATTACTCGCTCATTTTTTAACAAATTTTTATGCAGTTTTCGCAGCAGTGCTTCATTTTCGTATTATTAACCATTACATATAGAATAATGTACAAAATCAAGCTTAGGCCGGTCCCCTATTGTTTTTATCCAGATAATAAAGCATGACAGTGTTTTAATTAACACTTAATATTGCTTATAACAATACTTTTAGTTCATGTTTTATTTCGTCAATTTGGCCCGATATCGGAAGGCCGTTAAATTTATCTACTAACTATTTCTGATTAACCAGTACACAGACCTTGGACAAACAACGTACCCAAATCTGTCGAAGACTGTGTTTACTGTGTTCATGATATTTGTGCCTATCCTGTTGCTGAACATGTTGATCGCCATGATGGGCAACACGTACGCACATGTCATTGAACAGTCGGAGAAGGAGTGGGTCAAACAGGTGATGTATAATCAGTATTATAATGATTTATATAATGGTATATTTAATATTTATGATTCCGCGAGAAAACTTTTTCCTGGAATAAGTCTTCCACTTTTCGGGGTACAAATAGGATAGATAATAATTCAGGATATCATTTGGATGCCCAATTTTATTCATATATATTTAACGCTTTCCTGGAGCAAACGGCATTGAACATTTTTTTCCATACTTGGCAACGCGCGAGGTACGGGCAGGAATATGCTGGGATTTAAATATAATTTCTACAGGTTTTTTAAAAATTTGAAGCCAATAAATATTCGTTATTAAATTGTATATCTAATAGACATGGTTGCAATTAAAAAATAAAACAATCAAAGTAAAGATAACATATGACACAAACATTATGTTCAATTCTTTCCATATTTATCATAAATTTCGTACAATACGGTTAGCGCGCCATTGTGCTGGGGCGAAGCCTTAACAATTTCTGAATTATCTTAAGGTGGTAGCTCAAGGTCCATTTTCATACATTTTGTTTCGGCTTTAATCTGGGTAACTAAACAAGTATTGGCAAGTAAAGAATTTAAATTCACGTCTAGTTAGTGATTAGTTCTCGCAGTTGAAGAAAAATGTAAAAATAATTAATAATCATGGATATTTCTGCCTTTAAAATTTCGTCATATTAAATTTTAAAGGCCGAAATATCCATGATTATTAATTATTTTACGTTTTTCTTTCAACTGCGAGAACTAATCACTAACTAGACGTGAATTTAAATTCTTTACTTGCCAATACTTGTTTAGTTACCCAGATTAAAGCCGAAACAAAATGTATGAAAATGGACCTTGAGCTACCACCTTAATCCAAACATTTTTTCATAATTTTATAATAACTAATGTTTATGCGTCGAGAAAACGTCGTGTCAACTTTTTTAATCTTTTTAAAATTCCTTACTAATTTCAAACGTACTGTCTACTATTTAATAATGTTTAGAAATTACTTATTTACAAATTTTCTGCGATATAATAAGCGTTATTTTCATAAAATTTGAATTCAAATACTTTCAGTGGGCGAAAATAGTGGTGTCTCTAGAACGTTCTGTGGCGCAAGAAGACGCTCACAAGTATCTACAAGAGTACTCTATAGGGCTTGGACCCTCAGACGACCCTCGGTACGAACAGAGAGCTGTCATGGTCATCAAGAGTAAAGCCAAAACCAGGGCGAAGCAGAAGAAAGATGCCCTTACTAATTGGAAGGTAACATAAATCTATACTTATAATAAATCTATAGAGAGGTCAATTCTGTACATGAAATATATTTCCAAAATAACTATCAGGGGGTGATTAGGGATAGATACTGATGCCAAAAATGCAATTAGTAAAATTTTTGTCTGTCTGTATAACCGTTATAGAAACAAAAAACTACTCGACGGATTTTAACGAAACTTGGTACAATTATTTGTCATACTCCTGTGCTGTTTATAGTATACTTTTCATCACGCTACAATTAATAGGAGCAGAGCAGTGAAGGGAAATGTTGGAAAAACGGGAGAAGTTACTCCATTTTTTAAGCTTCCGTCGCGAGTGCAACCTTAATGGTTAAAAGTTCCTTCGATTTCACCAGGATCCCATCATCAGACCCTGACCGGACAATCGGACCACCTGCATACCACCATAAAAAACATCCCGACAAATTGAGCACCTCTTCCATTTTTCAAGTCCGAAATCCACGCGGGCGAAGCTGCGGGCGGAAGCTACTATATTATATATTATTTAACATGTCCGTTTTTCATTCTATTATTTCCCATGAAAACAAATTACCAGGACAAAAAGCCTATGTCTCAATCTCGGACATGGTCTATTTGTACTCCAAATTTTATACAAACCCGTTCAGCTGTCTCTGTATACCTATTACTTAGCTAATAACCTACTACATAGCCTGCTGATCAGGAAAGGATCATGGATATATGAAGTTACCCATTTAGCTACAGTTTACTAATATTGTTTTACAGCACGTAGGTAAAGTGACGATAGCTGAGTTGAGGAGACGAGGCATCAGCGGCGAGGAGCTGCGGCGGCTGATGTGGGGCCGCGTGTCAATATCTACGCCTACTAAAGCGCCCATGCCGTGAGTAAACAAGGCCCGAGCTTGCCCGAGCAGAAGCAGCTCTAGCTCATGTGCCGCCCGAGTGCAAGACATTCCTTGGCACCCCCAAGAGACAATGTAATCTTTGATAAATTTGATAATATTCAATCAAAAGTTGTGCATATTTAAGAAGCCGCTCGCCGGTCTTAGCACGGGCGCCAGTTGTTTGAGAGCGCCAGTGTCGCGAGCGATGCTCGGCGCTCCCTAACACACTGCGCCCGTGTGCAGCGCACACCCTGCACAATAGGTAGAGCCGCCTCTGCTAGTTATAATCTTTGTAAATAAGTACAGCTATATTTTGACGTAGTTATAGGTAGAAACTTGCTTCTATCTACTCTATCCAACATCGTCTTAATGCGATGTTTTTACGATCTTTACACCGGACGCACTCCCATGCACCGGGGGACGTTTGTCACGGCTGTAGTCACATAGTCAAGTGTGTATATCTCATGACTGCCTCGGTGGCGTAGTTGTTTTGCATGTCCGGTACAATAGCGCTCTGAGGTCCTGGGTTCGAATCCCGGGTCGGGCAAAGTGATATTTGGGTTTTTCTGCTCAGTATCAGCCCGGAGTCTGGAATTTGTGCCCGATATGGCAATAGGCTCGCCCCTATCACATCATGGGACGGAACATACTTGGCGAAAAGTGGGTGCCCTAGTTGCGCCTCTGCATACCCCTTCGGGGATAAAATGCGTGATGTTATGTATGTATGTATGTATATGTCATGGTTGGAAATACACATTGAAATCTAGTAGGGTTCGCTAGCATTTCTTTACTTAACTTGGCAATCGAACTACAGACCTCTTGCTACACAACCCAAGTTTCAGAGATGTATAATAGAGCAACGCTAAAATCTAAAAAATGCTTCAGTACCTCTTTTTTACACATTTAGGAGAAGAGCCACTGCCCCTCCAGATTGCGTGGTGTCGTCAGACGTGGCTCTCGCTGCGGAAGTAGGGAACGGGGTGGCGCCAGCGCTGTCTTCAGCTCTCAACGTCATGGCGTTCACACACGAGCTCGATCTTGGGACTACTGGTAATTAATTTCATATTTTATCATTTCTACAGTAAGGCCTAAAATTCATTATCCAATGTTTAATTCATTAAAAAGGTGGTTAATCTGTTACATATTCAAAACATTATCTATAAAGTAATTCTCGAATATTGATGTACATAATTAATAACGACTATGAAAACGGTAGACAAATTATGTATGTTTATATTTTTACTCTATATTTATTAAATAGTGACGTCATAGTTGACTGAAAAAAAAAATAACGGCACAATTTTTTTAAACAGAACAAAAACAAGCAACACCGGATTTACTAGTAAATGGTAAAACACCAACAACAAATGTTCAGTCAACGCAACCACAAGTCACTTCTAATACTCTGACTGTACCGTCAACCCGGCCTGAAGAAGTTATATTTATCAAACCTGTTCCGTCAATCCAGCCTGATCCGAAAATCATACCGTCAAACCGACCTGAAGCGGCTCCGTCCATAACGTCAAACGTACGGCTCAAGCCTACAGAAATAGTTCAATCAGTGCCACTTCGTAATGTAATAACAACGGTACAAAACCCAGAAGCTATTCCTGGAGCGATGTTAAATATTATCGACGTCCAGCAACCGAAGGAAATACATATTATAAAGCCTACAGGTATGTTGGTAGACTGGAAACAAAACAGTTAGTTAAATTCCAAATTTTTTTGTAGACTAGAGATTTAGCCATTTAGATCGTCGAGGGAGGGAGAGGGAAGGGGCTTCAGCCGTTCAAAGCGTAGATAGTTATATCGATCAAGATGAACTATTATCAATTTAATTTTACTTAATTATGTATTTATTGTTTAATATTATTAAAACTTACGCGAGACATATTAAATTAGTCGAAAACAACACGGTTTTACTCACGTTTAAAAAGTAGTCGGAATCGCCGACCAGTTTCGACCTATTAAGTAGGTCATCCTCAGGGGCGAGTGCTAAGAGGATGTCGCGTCGCGAAGGCCTCTCAATTACTTATCAGTGACTACTTAATAGGTCGAAACTGGTCGGCGATTCCGACTACTTTGTTAACGTGAGTAAAACCGTGTTGTTTTCGACTAATTTATTTATTGTTTGGTAATCGAATGACCAAAAAAAATTTTTCAGATGAAATATTCCGAGATTATTTACTAGAACTGATAACTCTGGCAGAGAAGACGAATCCCGACAATTTCCAATTGAAGGATTTAGCTGAAAAGGCGTCGCAGTTAGACGATGTTCCTCTGATTGACATCAATTTAAGCGTTAGTATGATATTGTAGATTGGTTTTATGGGTCGTGTGTTTATACAAATAAATGAGGAAACTAACAAACCGTTCGCCTGATGGTGAACGAAACGAAGGCTTCTTACAGTAACAACACCATTCGAAATTTGAAACACACTGCATGGCATTGACACTGAACTTATCACCTTCGAACTAAAACGGATTACTATTTTTAACCAACGTCAGAAAAAGGATGTTTTAGTTTAATGTGTATGTTTATGTTTGTAAGTCTATCTGGCATTGTAGCTCCGAAACGAAGGGATTAATTGCGATGAAGATTTTTGTTTCGAAACTGATAATTAAATTATTAATATGAAACTTTTATTTGACAGACGACAGTGAAGTCTGCGCGCAAGGTAGTCGCAGGTGCTGTGTCAGGCTTGTTCGGAGTGGCCGCGGACGCACCGACCGCTGACTCGGCGTGGCGGAGAGAGCGGCAAGACAATAGCGATAGTGATCCTATATCAGGTCAGTGTATTATATTTTTTAATGTACTTATTCATGAATACCAATGCCCCCAGCCCGCTCTTCGTCTGTGTGAAGTCCGTAGAGAAGGAGCCTATAACCAAGGACCAAGATCCAAGTTTGCTATATAAGTAATACTAATCCTAAAGATCCCTTTTTCCTCTTTAACTAGGAGACGAAACAACAAAAAACTACTTAAGCACGACGTAGGCAATTTCGGAAAGCCTATAGAAATGGTTGCAACTAATCAAGTTTATAAATATTTGCATGGAAAGTGCATTAATGAAAGCAATATAGATATACTTTCATAGAGACTGGAATACGAGTCGTGTCACAGAAATATGGTAGCAAATTAAAAAAATCTACGGTTTGTAACCCTATGAAGATTAAAGAGAAATCATTTCATGTTTACGTGGGGTCATAAGGTAAGTTTTTTGAATTTGCCGCCATTCTTTCGGTGCCACGACTCGCTGGCCAGACTCATGATGCCGTTATAACTAATTGATGAAACAGAATCAGTACTCCTGGGTCGTGCATCGCGGGCTCGCCGGGCGCGGTCCGCGTCGCGTCGCGCCGCGCCTCCGCCGCCACATCTCTACGTGCCTGCCAGGTACACAGTACTAGCTGTAAGTGAGAACGGGCTAAGCCCTCGCTCCTGACACAAGATTCTAGGCAGGCGCTAGAAGGTCCTCAGTGAATTCGTCGTCGTTAGAGATAGCCCTGGACATCGGCGAAAATATTCCAAGCTAAGCCCTGCATTGCAGGTATGACGAGATTGTCTCAGAATAAAAGCAAATCTGTAAACTTGCATATAGGTCATACTTTTTTCTTTCCAGTTTTATTTTGTCTCAAATCGCATTTAATCTTGTATGCTTCATAAGTTATGGGATGGCAAAGCGCCTGAAATTCGGTAATAATTTCAACTTTTCAACACTTTTTTATGGTAAAAATAACATGTTTTCTATTTAAAAATTTAAACAGGTCAATGTATCTCGTGGCGTCAGAGAGTAGTGCTATTGAAAGCGACGCTCCCTGGGAAGACCAGCCCAGCTCAGGAAACAGTTCGTAAGTACAGAAATTACCATTCCTATATTTTTACATTATGTATAAGTACTTACGCACGCCACGGATACTTTATAATGCAAAATTCGGGTATTGCTACAGTTATTGACGAGGCAAGGGCTTGCTCGTTTTGTTATTTATTTAGATAAAAAAATCATACAAACGATCATTATGAAAGTAAAACGTGTTAAATCAAAATTATTTTTGTGAGTTGCGGCAGTTGGGTGTAACTCTTTTAAATATGTTTGCAACTTATCGCTTAACAATTGTCAATGACAGTATCAAAGAAGAAATTTCCTTACCTTACGATATTTATTATTAGATTCTCTTAAATGTAAAAATATACAGTAAAATACTGATATTATGAAGTCCATTCAATTTAACAATACACTATCACACTATTGATAGTAATATAAATATTCAGACATATTCGATAAATCGCATCATTTCAAGACGTGCATTTAATAACTTACGTCAACTATACAGAAATAATACTTTTCTACTTTTTCTCTTTTCTTTTTCTTTCATCGCAGCGATACCTACTTTTATTCAAGTAGATCGAAAATGTCTGAACATTTATATGCAAGCCTGTTCTATACATTCCACACATCAGTAATGTCCGTGTCGTCAGTCAAGCTGTTCTTCAGTCCTTTGATCAACACCTTATTAATCAACAGTTCGGCATGACACCTTTGCTGTTGATTCATCCTTTTTAACTTACAAGCCACGTTGGAGCCAATGGCATCAAACTCTCTATCAAGTAACTCTTCCTTGTCATTACTGATTTCGTAATAATGGTCATTGTTTACTTCCAGTTTGACTCGTTTGCGCGGGTTGCGCCTGCGGACGAATGATTTGTCGTATTGCAGGGTGTCTATTGTGATTTCGTGACGGTGTTCCTCGTCATTGTCATGTTCTGAAAGCGACTCGTCACTGGCTTGAGGGCTGACGTGCTGAAAAAAAAAAGTTTCGTTATGTAGATACTAAGAAGTGACGAATATGAATGTGTGCTTGTTTATTTACGTTTTGTGGAATTAAATAGTCATCATCTCAATTTAGTAATCAATACATTGAAGCATAAATAAGTCAAACCATTTACATAAAATCAAACCAAAGTCTACTGCGTTGTCGATGTTATACTAACATTATAGATGTAAACAATAAAACTAAATTTAAATACATACATACTATAAATAGTAAGTTAGGTACTCACTCCATAGCTGTTTTCTTCTATGTTAACTTCCGCTATATCACTTTTGTTAATATTTAAATCATTTTTCTCGTTTCCATCGAGAAACCTTAGTTTGTGAAACTTCCATGAGTTCGGTACATACTCGTAAGTCACTTCTCCATCGGGACCAATCACTTTTGATGCTAGATGTCTACGCAAATCTTTTCTGTAACATGACCTTAGAATGTTTATTTTTTGCCGAACATTATACCTTGTAGCCAAGTGATTTAGTTTCTTAAGTATAATCAACAACTTGTCCAATGCAATATTCCTTTTGTATTTGTTTGAATAATCAGGGTGTTTCATATCCCATAGTAACGGGAGGCGTTGATACGCTTTAATAAATTCATGCTCGACTCTCCGACTTTCAGCTTCGACTGACAATGTTGGAAGAGATATTGCTGTATCCGTATCTTCTTCATAACTCATATTATTGATGGTTGACTGACGTTATGGTTTGATGCACGATATTGACCTTAGAAAATGAAAACACTGCACACTGTTGTTCTCAGACTTCACAACAAAATGGATGACTTGACAGTTTGAGTGATGTCGTGCTGTCAAATCGAATAGTCAGTTTACATCGATAACTAATGTGTTACCACTTAATTATTGTTGCACGTTGTAGGGTTAACAAAAGTGCCCACAATTTTTTTTTATTATTTTTAGAGTAGTATGGAGCTTTGAATATCAATGGTAGAGGCAAAGAGTACAATCTCTGTGTATGTAATAGTGTCCGTCGAAAGCGCCAGGATAGCAAATAATGCAATTTTATAAATAACGGGAAAAGTTATTACAGTAGGATAACGAATTAATGCAGTTTTATAAGTTATATTTACTAAATTATTTTAGACTACGTTTATACTTAGTTGAAATTTTATATACCTAAGTACCTACTGCAATTACATCATTAAGATTACGCCGTGCTGGCTATTTTTTTTATTTTTAGGTTGGAAAACGATATTCTTATTAAAAATAAGGAGACATTAATTCATTCTTTTATTTTATTAACTTTCGGATAATTTTAAATTTCTACTGAAAAAGACAGAATATGATGTCAATTTAATTTATGCAGAAACTGATAAAGAACCTTTGAGTCCGCGATTAGTCGCCAAATATACTCAGAACAATGACAAGCACCAAATATAATATTATATTGGTCGATTCAGCACACTTCACTCCGTTTACAACTGCAATTTCACGTATCACCCTCTCGCTACGCTAGCGTTATTGTGGTGGGATTTAGAGTTGTAATTTGCAGCATAGCACTGGACACTTCTTCCAACATACGTAGTACATATATATCGTTTATAAAACATATGGAGGGTAGAGGTAAGGAGCACCGTCTCAGTGTATCAAAACGTGTCCATCAAAACAGGGAAAATAAGGGTGGCGCTGCGATCGCATAGGATAAAATTTTAAGGACGTGTTTTCACTGCAGTTTCTTGGTTATATTGATAAAACTACTTACAACTACGCAAGCAGTTGAGATTCTGTATACTGACATTTTATTGACTACTTGACTCATGAAAAGATTTAATTTGTTCATTTGGCTTACTTCACTCACTATTAAAGCAACCACATTCGTATCGTAGTTTTTCGTACGCCAGCGCTATTGTGGTAGGTACTTGAAACTCCATTTTCAGCAAATGCTGGACACTTTTTCGAGTTCCCCTCCATATCAGACGGTGCTCCTTACCTCTACCCTCCATAATAAAACATAAGCATGGCGCCTTTGTAGCCTTGTAGGTTATTTTTATTCATAAATGGTTTAGGGGTGTAGTAATTTTATATATTTTTTATTACCTATAATGTAACATTTAGTTACGTAGATACCTAAACGAATACCTGCCATAAAATAATGATACTTAGATGGTCATCCTTAGGATTGAATTTGATGATCGCAGCGTATTGAAATGTGAATATCTCGTATCACAATATTATGGCGCTCATCTTGCCAAACTTACACATGTCCGCCGGAACGTCAGCAAACGGCGCGCGAATTTTCAAAGGGACTGAGATAGGCGCAAGATGCCAAACCTACGAGTGTGTACATAGCTTTACCTCCGGCCGGCATAGCCGTAGGACGCCACTATTTGACTTTTGATTTGTTATATAATATAGTAGGTATGTAAACTACTTGTGTTTCAGTAATTTCAGCATTACCCCTACAACACCTCTATTTACTAAATATATTTTGATGCAACAGTGCTATAGGAAATAAGAAAGAAGACGTAGCGCGTATCAGAGCAGCTCGTCCTTTATGCATTCAATACGCCACTACAGGCCAAGCTCTTCCGGGCGAACATTCCCTGTTTGTTATAGGTATGTATTAAGATAGTAAGTGTTTTTGTTTCGAGTATTTCATTGTCCTAATTACTTACTACAAAAAATACTCAAGAAAAATAAATATATAGCTTTTTTGTCCACATGTAGGGCCTGGAAGTGGTGTAGAAGTAGATAGTGCTGCGCCCGCGCAGATCAAAATCGAAAAGAGAATTCGACCGAAAACTGCAAGACCTAGGCGCAATCGGTGAGAGCTTTCTATACCATGTTTCTAACTGCACATATCTGGTCTTTAAACTCTGCTTGTTAACAAGAGCCGATAGCCGACTCGAACTAGCATTGGACGAGCATCTAATTTTTTCAAAAACATACCCTATTATCGCACTTTTAATGAACTCAACTATTTAGTGTATTTTGTTGAATCATTACAAAATATTTCAGGTATTTGGAAATAGCACTACTGATAGTCGTACGGAGACTATGCAAATTATGCCTTTACTGTTAAAAACATAAAAACTGCAAAACCTTTGCAGGGTATCGCCGACTCCAGCAGTAGAAACGACAGGCAGCCCTTTAGAGCCGTGGGCAACTGCTCCTCTGACGCGCTTGTCTCGGCTCATACGATCTTCCAGCAGCTCAACTACATCACTGACTTCACATACTTCCATCGAAGAATCGCCACGGAGATATTAATGTTCAGTAAAGTTTAAAGGCCAAATCCCGAAACTATCCCAACCACACGTTAATGGTAAAAATAAACCAATCAAATTAACTCATTTGTATACAGTTAAATATTCTTTATTCTGATTGGTCCAAATTTACTTTAAATCCAACGGTAACTGATAGTTTAGGAATTGGCCGTAGAGAGTCAGATGGTCATCTAATAGCACTTGGGTATTATAGCTTTAACAGCAAATATTTATCTTTAGAATGTATGTAGATATTTATGAATTGAATATTGTAATTTTATCGGATATTCCGCATAGATAAAGACACGTAGCTATCTACAATAATAAATCTGTCAAAACAAATAAAACACTGGTTTCATTGCTTCTCAGTCTTTATTATGTACTGCGTGTAGATCTGCTGTAAGACGACAAAATCAAAATAAAAGAAAGTAAATAAACAAATATCTAGTAGAAAATAAAATAATTTGGGTCAAAAATAATTTTTGATATCTACGCCCCCCATAAAGACGAAACATCACCACTGTACGACGTTATGTACAAAATATTACATCGCAAAAACGCGGTCACAATTTTACAACAGATCATTGATCTATTTATTATAGAATATTTTACACACAACACATACGAAAATAGAAGATCGTAGACATTCGTTTCCATCGTACTGTGGCAAAGCCTTATACTTGCGTATAATTCATTGATTTCTCCCAACGACATAATATATGACATCATTGTCATAATAGAAAAGTGTTAGTTTTTTGATCATAAAATTTCTAGATGATTTTTTTATACTAAGTGGGGAGGTGTTTTCTAAAGACTTTGGAACAAAATATGTTATAACTAAACAGAATTACCAGTAATAAACGGCAAAATCAAAGGATTCATCATCCAGGCATAGGAGAATCACGAGGAAAAATTCAACGGTTGATCAGTACTTTTGAATTTATCTTTAGTAAGTATAGGTCGACAAGGCTTATAATGAACGTGACTTATGTAGTTGACGGAGGGACCTACTGAATGCACAGAGAAACAACTAAACAGAACCCAGTTTTTATGGAACTTATATCATTCGATGGACAAATAAAAATACATATTATAGGTAATATTTACCAGAGTTCCAAAAACTGGATATAATTTGTCACCCTAAAGAAACTGAGTTTACAAATAAAAAAGCATAGTATTTAAGTATCAGATATGAAAAAGAATTCATTACAGGAACGTTGCGAGCAGGTTTTTTATTCCTGATACTAAGAAAACTAAACAAGTATTGAAATATTCAACATAAACACAAGAAAATATTGGCCTGACTATTACTAGCAACATATTTTTTAAGTCAGTTTCCAAGATGGCGGGCGTTAGTAAATATTTTCGCAACGTTCATTATGATCATTGTCAACTATGTTTTGCCGCTTCTATATTTTAAAAACTGTCTACATACGAATTTCATATTCATAACTTTCTAGTAATCATTGTTAAGAAAGAAGCAAATAACGATTATTTTATTCGCCGTTTAAATTTGTTTTTTTATGATTCCGATGCAATTGTACACACATTACAAGATATAAACAATAAATATCTAAGAAATTATTTCGATTAAGAATAACCGATTAGATTGCCACTATTTCTTTTCATTCGTCTAAAAACTTACCCGACGACGATACCACCATAAATCGAGCCCATGTTGCATCCGCCATTTTGTGCCGCTTCATCCGCATTCCGCCATTTTGCTTTCGTATTCCGTTCGTTAAACATTAACTTTAATTTTATATCTATCTGTATGATACTACAAGATGATGGTAAATACAACTCCCACCTTTAACAGATTGACAATCGACATAGGGCATATAAGATGAAATGCAAGAATCAAATGTAAAATCAAAAAATAGCTGTATGTCGTGAGAGGTCTTAACATAATCATATGACGCACAAGTGATCCGAAGTGTAGTGTTGTGTCGGTCACGCGGCCGTCATATTTCTGGCCTATGCTGTGGAATGCACACACAAAATATGCAGTCACAAGATCATCAAGTTTGTGAACAATTTACTACACATTTAAAATTTATCGATAGGCAAAAATACATCGTACGATATATTTTATACACCCTGACCATAAAGTGATTCGTCAAATACAATATGCAATGACAAGCATAAATGACACGAGAAACCATATTTTAGGGTCACTTACCTCCGGGGACTGTGGAAAAAAACCATGATTATAAATAAAATGAACACACGAGTGAATCAACATACACTTTATATCTTAAAAATTAATACATGACTCGGGTGTGGTACCCGTGAAGCCGAGCGTTACCGACTCGCGTATCATAATTGAACATATTGCCAGGAATGTAGATAGACTTACATTACCTTTCCATTTTTCAATACACTAACGCCTAATCTGTTATAAAACGAAGTTAAATTTATATGTACCGTACATGTTTAATTTCATGACCGTTTACAACCTAATGAGCCGTCAAGAGAGATTTTTACGGAAATATTTTATTACACTACACCTAACTTAGTACTTATCATCTAGACAATTACATTATCGAAACCGTGAGATTTATAAAGTGTTACGCTACACGTTGAAATTTAAAATGTATTACCACAGCGTAAGACTTACATCACCGTGTTCAAACATAATATATGTGAAAAACTGAAATAACAAAGTGTCTTAGTTCACTCAATACTGTACAATTACCTCGACTCCTGGGCGACGTATCTCTGTGTTCATAATTCTTTTATTTCTGTGTTTGTCACTCTCTCTTTAGCTCCGTGGTACGTCGGATCATTCTGTTACTCTAAAGGCAGTGTGGTTACAACTTTAACCTGGACAGATCGGCATAACATACATGAATATTGGCACAACATAATCAGTTTAATAATACGACGGCACAATATAAAATTCAGTAATACGCTAGAATAGAGTATAGACCACACAGCCGCAAAATTTTAGTAGACGGTCAAAATATATAAAATAATCTCGTAATCTAAACGTGTATTGACAATTTCAATGGAGATTGACCCACAAGAAATAAAACGTTCATGTAATGTGTTTAGGTAAGGTAAAGTAACGTTGATATAGCTTTTTACAGTGTTATACAATATTGTTTGTTGTTGAGGCGGAGTTGCCTCGCCGTTTCCAATCCGAAGGTAACTTATTTATTGTGGGTGTCTGTCGGTATTGGGCGCTTTGTAAACAGCTTTCTTCAAACAAATTTGCTTAGAATATGTTTATGCGCTACAAGACGTCTCGTATTCTCCCCATATGGACTGGACGTCTGGCGACTCTCTGCAATCAGACAAACAAACAAACATGGCAACATTGGTACATAATAAACGCGTTTGGCAGTTTTTTTGCGTCGAGAGCAGGCAACCCCGGCACTGGCGAGCCTATCTGCAACACTACATAGTACATACTAGACAATATTCAAACATTTCATAGCCTTGTACACTACTAGGAAACTTATAGCGTAAAACCATCGATATTATACGAATTAAACCATGCAATACTGAAAGAAAAGGTAAATTAATCATGCATTTACATAATGTCTGTAAAATAAATATTTTCATACAAGCTGTAACCGATAACCCGTATTGTAATCAACAAAAATAAGTCAGCTTAACAAAGATAAAAGAAATTATAGCATTTTGCATAATTTATACACACAAATAGTAAAAGTAGGTAAAAAAAAAATACAAATACGCATATACATTGTGGAATACACATTAAATTGAAAATCAAAGCATACAGATAAATGAACACAATATTTCGTAGACCCATGTGCCTAATATTATTACTTTTAAATCTAAAGTTAGTTGAACATGTAGTTCGCTGTATTAGTTTAGATAAAGACCCTTCTAATTTTCGTACATTTCTAATTAGGGATACTATATACTGCATTATAGCTAAGGGGATGGCTACACTGTAGTTACTACATTATTCCAAAATACACAGTATACATTTTCCTTCCTACGTGAGTAAACTGTTACGAATTTAGGCTGAATACCTGCTAACAATAATCTAAACTATTACGATGCTAATAAGTAATAGAATCAAAAGTCAATTAATGATTTAAAAATGCCATATTATTTGGGAGATAAATACGTTTTAAAGCAGACTAAACTCAACCTTATTTATATCGACATACATGCTAAAGTAAAGTGTCAGAATTTCTCTCACAGAGTAATGTATAACGTATAAAGTAAACTCAATTAGATATAAATTGCACACAACTTTATCATGTATAACGAGTAAAACTGAACTACAGACCAAACCACATTATCCTACATCAAGCGTTGTACTTTTTAATATATGAACTCACTCTCATTGCTGGTGGGGATCAGGTGCTGCAGCTGTTGGCACATTGCCGCCCTGATACAGGTAGGGAGCGTAGCCGGGGTACACGCCGCCGCCAGGGTACATCGGGTACTGCTGCGAGTACTGCCCGCCCATCATGCCGCCGCCGGCAGCCGCGTTGCCGCCCACCGGCTGCTGTTGCTGTTGCTGCGCTTGCGATGGTTGCTGTGTTTGCTGCGGAAGAAATTAGTTTAATGATACAATATAATTACCATTAATTATGCAATCTCTGCGCATAAAAAACAACTACCCTGTTCTGCTTCTTTAGTATGTGGCCTATAAAACACGACACGAAATTTAGTTTCGTTTGAATGTCTTGATTGCGCATTGAAGGTATTTATACCAAACGACACGGACTTTAATGTCATGTACACACATTATAGACGCGCTGTTTATTTGTGGCGTTACCTTGTGTTTGATCTGCGTCTCGATGGCATCAGCCTCCTTGTGCTTGCCGATGCTGCGGTAGTACTCGGCCCATTGCGCGCTGTAGTCGGGCTGTGCGGAGGCGGAGGCGGGCGCGGGTGCGGGGGCAGGGGCAGGCGCCGGCGCAGGAGACGGCGCCACCGGCGGCCCAGCTGACCCACCGCCGGATGAACCACCCGACGAACCTGTATACATACAAATAGTGAAGATCCACTACATATCGAGTAAAATCTACTCAATTATTTACTGGTTGTATAATCATTGATCTTATCTAGGGGTCGATCAATTTTGCTAAGTTGGCAAACAATCTCTACCACAGAAATTTACAATGAACATTCAAAAGTTAGTGACAGAAATCAGTATTTATTTACATCCATACTTTTATTGTTTGGGATTGTCGTAGGCCGACCATTGACCATGTAGAATAACACAAATCTGATTACATTTTTTCACAAGCTACAGAGACGCATTTCAAGTTTTTGCCATTTTGTTGATCAAAGATTAGGGACCTATGGCAATTGTGCATTATTCAAATTCTTTAACAAGCAACAATAATAACAAGAAATCGATAAACGATATTAATCATATTTCCAAATCGATTTACATATCAAGATCGTTTGCTCAAAGTTAGTTATAACTATTAAAAATGTTAGTGAAACAATGCTGACCATCCATACCCTGCTGCTTGGCCTGTTGCTCTATCGCTTCCGCCTCGCGCATCAACCCGTGCGAGCGATAGTAATCTATCCATTGTTGCGAGTAGTCCGGCTGTCCTGTCGCCGGATTGATGGACACTTGTTGCTGTGGATACATTACAGTCTATACGAAAAACAATATGTTTGAAAATACATGATAATATTATGAGTCTAGCTCTTGTCCGCGTCTTTGCCCGCGTGACATTGTTTTCTGGGATAAAAAGTAGCCTATAGCACTCAGGAGTAATGTAGCTTTCTATTATTGAAAGAATTTTCAAAATCAGTTCAATAATTCCAGATATTAGCCTCTAGAAACATAAAAGTTACAACCTTTCCTCTCAATGTTTAGGAATAAATTCTAGTTTTTAAGCTTGTATATTTTATAATTTGCTATAGTTTTGATTGTTATTTGTTTTGCGTCTTAATTTAATTAAATAAATATAATATTACTAGAGATTAAAACGCGTTGTATTCAGAATTTTTCACTACACATGATACGCCATAGACGTGTAAAGTTCAGAAATAGAAAAAACGTGCCACAAAATCACTACATATTATTCAGTGTCTTCATGTGTAAATTGAAAATTATCGTGTGACACAGCTAAAAATACCCTGTTTCAGACAAAATTACCTTGAATCACTGAAACTAACCCGTAACAATGCAGGGGAGCTAAAAAAGTTCTTAATATGTCATTAAAGTTAATTTATTAGGGATTCCCGACAACTGTATACAATTAATACAATATGGTGAAATATGACATGGTCAAGGTAATATTTTCTTACTTTGATGGTAGATTTGGACCAAATTACGATGTACTGTATAAACCATGTAGATTTTGCTGGTGGTAGGATATATTTTATATACGCCCGAATAGCGACCACCGTACACAACGTGTTAAAACCCGCTATAGTGGCTCATGTGTGTCGCGTTCCGGAATCAGTCTGTGTATATCCTGTTCCAACAGGCCGACAAAATTATGTTGACAGCCGTGGGGTAAATCATCTCCCATTAGTCAACAATTTATTGGACCCCACTCCGCTTACCATCAGGTGTAGTGAGGTCATGTTACCATGCACATATCAAAAAAACTTCAGACTCTCAGGACATTGTACATACCTGTTGCTGTTGTGGTGGTTGGGGTTGGTGCCAGTGCGGGTTGTAGCCCCAGGCGGCGGGCGTGTTGCCGCTGTAGTACTCGCCGCCGCCACCACCGCCGCCATTGTTGCCGTTGTTGCCGCCTTCTTGGACGAAGTTCACCGGCTAGGCGGATATGATGTTTATTTATAAGTATATAGTGGTATGTTTTGGTGCCTACTGTTATGTTATATAAAACTTAAGAAATTTCATGGTATTTATTGACATGGTCGACGATACAGTCAGAAAAAAACAGGTGAATTTTACCTAAAAATCTTGTATGGTCCAAGATCATTGGTAATTTACAAACTTTATTATATTTAAGTTAATGTTATTTTGTCTACAAGGATTTGTCAACATGTTCCTCCAGCATGCCAATATCATAACTAAGACCCTTGGACTGTCCAGCGCAAGACTGTCAAGAATGTCCACTCTTGCTTCCAGATCATTATTATCATCAGTTCTTACTCTAGTTTCCTACTTAGTGTTTAGTATACTTAATTAGACTCCTCACCATGCCTAATTTCTCCATGATAAGCCGCTTGCAGTGCTCCACCGCCTCCGGATGTCCCTTGATGAAGAACGTCCTGTCGTTACTGTCGGGGACCTGCGCGCGCCGGTCCAGCTCGCAGTGTGCGCCCGATTGAGCGTTTATCTGCTTTATCACCTCGGCGCCTACGCAGGTGAAGTGAATTAGGATAGAAGTGACTAAAAAAAACTGGAGTCGTTCTAATGCAACAAAACTAAGCACTGTTAGGTTTTGGCATGCTAAAGTAAGACACAATAGTCACACGCTTACAAATTAGTGATTTTGATTGGTTCATTCTCGGATTGAAGCTCGAGATTGGGATCTTTTATTGCAAATGGATGCAATACGGCGGCAACATCACACTTTCAGTTAGAAACACTAACGCACGCGCCATTTTCGCACTATACTACTAAATTATTTATTAATGCGATGTCAAAATGACCCTGTTATATACAGACAGGGTCATGGGATATGACGTTAAACTTACCTCTGCCAATAATGAGTCCGCATTTAGTGTTGACGACGGAGAAAGTGACGCGCACCTCCGGCGTCTCGGACCACTGCTGGAAGTCGGAACGCTCGCCGTTGCGCTGTCCCGAGCCGCCGCGCCCGCGACCCGCTCGCACCTCTTGCTCGCGTCTCTGTGGGCCGGGGTTCGATTTTATTAAGGCGTCGACAGAGAGAGCGTGGCTGAGTGTGATATTCAGCGTAAAATCTCATGTAAATTACAATGACAATAAAACTGCCACGCGTACCTTGACGTGGTAGTTCAACACGCATGCGATCACACCCAGATACCAAGACACGCACTTTATTTGGCCAGGTCCGTAAAGGCAAAAAAAACTCCTATGAACGAGCTATTGCTACTAGTGGTTGAATATTTGTACCCACACAAAGAGACAGTGCAAAATACACAAGATATCTGTGCTCGTTTGACAGCAGCTATCATACACAAGTTGTAAACCTTGGCATAGCTGTCTTTAAATGAGTTGCGTTCCGGGCAGACTAGGTTTAAAAGTTCAATGTCTATGCTGTTCAGCAATATTTAAATTATGTGCGTATTACGCCATTTTTATTCCACCAATATTCGTGAAGTTCTCTTTTTCCTTCAATATATACACCATTTATTGGTATTAATTTTATGATTTACTTCGGTTTATTAGTTCAAAGTCAGTTAACTTTGCGACTTATAAAAACTCCATTGACATCAAAAAGCCCAACTCACATTCACACTAGATATAAGATCCTCTATCATCTGCCGCGCCTGCTCCACCTGGTGCGGCTTGCCCTGCAGGTAGCATCGCTTGTCGCCGGGCCCCTCGTCCCTCTCCTGGTGGAACTGCACCCTGCACCCCGTCTCCGCCTGGATCTTCTTGATCATGTCGCCGTGACGGCCAATAACGACTCCCACGGCGATCTTTGGTACTAGTACCTGATTGGGAAATAGGTTGTTGATTTTAATGTGCCTAAGGAAAATGTTGCGCTTGCGCCAATTTAGTGACGGTAGCGTGAATACAGTCGTAATATTTCAAGATAAGAAATTTCTACCAAGCGCTCTAGACAATGTATGCAAATGTCAATAAAAAACAATCTGATATACTTAATCCTCATCCCCTATTTACTCATTGTTCAAAATATATGTTTAGAACGATCTTGCAATATTTATGCAATTAAAATCTAATTATTCTCACCTCTGTAAAGGAAACTCAATCTCAATCTTCAATCCAATTCCAAGAACAGACACATCAAAATAAATAATTTGTAAGCATGTCAAAAAATCTTTGTTCTGATTGGTCTATTTTTGAGATAGATCGAAAAAAGCGATTGGGATCGTTTACTGAAAATGGCGATTAATCAAACATTGTTTATATCCTTACTGTAAAAATATAGGTGATAGTGAGGCTAGCTTATATTCTTGTCATGAGTATTTCTGACCCAAATACATCAAAACTAGTAATGATATATCACCTCTGTAGAGTTGGTGGCGAGGCCGTTGCCCTGGTCCGGGTTGGAGTACCCGTCGTCATAGGGCTGCGGCCGCTGACCGCCGCCGGGCTGCATGTCCTTATCAGCCAGCAGTTCGAACACCAGCTGCTTAGCGTGCTCCACTTTCGAAGGATCGCCGGAGATGCGTAGCGGCTTCTCCTAATGTAATAGATAGTTCTAAGTCTTGTGGTAAGTAAATTTTTTTGGGTATTTTATTTCTTTACTGGATTGAGGTTTAAGATTCTAGTTAATTTAAATATCCGTGCACATAGATAAATCCTGCGCATGTCGCATTTCATCGTTATACTGTGGAAACCTGTCATTTCTAAGCAAATTATGCACCCTATAAAATTTCGTCACCGCCAAATATGTAATTATAATATTCTTTGAAATCGCGTGAAGTTTTCTTGGTAAGTAATTTACTAAAGTAACCAAACTGTCTGCTTTATACACAAGAACCATCACAAATAATCATTCGCTGAAATTTTAAATGAAATGAATGAAACAACAACATTACTCACATATTCCGTGTTGGGTCCGTCCTGTATGACCACCATCTTGGCGCCCGACTGCTCTTGCAGTTGTTTTATTGTTTTACCGTTCTTGCCGATGATGAGACCTACTTTCGGTCCTGGAAGCATTATCTCCTCCTATACGAAAAAAAATTAGTTAATACACAAGTTTTTATCAATATCAACCATAGATAATATATTGATCATTAAATAGCATTCAAACATATAATAGCTGATCGAACTATAAAAAAATAAACGGCAAGTGAGCGGCGACAGCACGTCATAGGCGAGAGTTTATAAAAAAACGTTCCATGTCTTCATAATTGCCCATTTGATACTCTGTGCATTATGAGTAATAGAACTTTTTCTATAGTTTCGACTTATAATACTATTAGCCCTGTATTATTTACTGTCCCACAGCTGGACCCCGGCCTCCTCTTCTATTTAAAGTGATTAGGCCTTAGTACACCGCGCTGGCCTAATGTGGATTGGTAGACTTTACACACCCTCAAATCCCTATAAGGAACTTTCTCAGGTATGTTAGTTAGTTTCGACATGTGAGTTAGGAATTTTCGAGGGTGTGTGAAGTCTACCAACCCGCACTAGGCCAGCGTGGTGGACTAAGGCCTATTCCCTCTCAGTAGTAGAGGAGGCCCGTGCCCAACAGTGGGACAGTATATAATATAGGGCTGATATTATTATATATATTAAATTCTGTTGACTCACCGTGGTGGGTCCCCCGCCCCCGCCGCCCCGCATCATGGGCGGCATGCCCCCGCCGCCGGGGTTGTCCTGGTGTTGCGGCGCGTTCTCGCGGCCACGGTGGTTCACTATTTGGTTTACCAGCTCCCTAAATACACATAACATAGTACACAATCACGTAAGTGCCCTTTAGCCCTGAGAAATGCTTTTGCACTGCTTGGAATGGACTTCCCCTACCCATAAGTTAATAATACGAAAATTAAAAGAAATATTTTAAACAAACTAACCTTACCAAGATGAATACCGCTATGAAATATAACGGTGAAGTATTGGCCTATTGATTTATATAATACTTAGCTTTTGCCTGCGTGAAGGAGATTTTCGGGAAATTCTTTTTCAGACTTACTCGATATGTATCATTATATCACGACCAAATTACATAAAATTATTATAAACTGTAGCCTATGTGTTATTCTGATATATAACCAATTTTACTGTAAAGTTTAATCCACATCCGTTCAGAAGTTTTGTTGTGAAAGAGGAACAAACATACATACATCCTCATAAACTTTTGCATTTATAATATTAGGATAAATAATATAATTCATTCTAACTAATCTTATCCAAGTGTTAAAAATAACGTGGCACTTATACCACACTGTACGAATATTAATATTAAAATACATAATATTTCATGAATACGTACTTCGCCCTCTCAATGGCCTCTCGCGACCCGGTGAGCGTGCACAGCCTGTCTGGGTGTTCGCCCAAGTCCGGAGCCATTTGGATCTTGCACCCAGACTCAGCTTGCAGCCTCGTGATCTGCTCGCCGCCACGACCGATTACTGCGAAAATAGACTTTCTTAGTCTTTTATTAAGGATTACTGATTCAACACCAAGTACGAAAAATAAAACTAATAAAAAAATCAACGAGGACTCTTGTTATCAAGTCATATTAGCCATCTACAGTAGGGCTGCCATAAATCACTGAAGCTAAAACAGGATATTCCAAAAATGGCTTGAAGTACACCATAAAACCAAACGAACGCAACTGAATTATTGACGGAGATAGGTTACAAATCGGGATATGTCCTTGTATAATGAGAAGTATGGCAACCCTAATCTATATCAGTTTGGTCAGTTTTAGGCGTCAAGTTGAGTACGATTCATTGCATTAATCTTTCAGATGCGGCTTTACCTAATACGTCACAATGCTCTCTATTATGACTTCATACAATCATTACTACTATGCACTGATAAATTTGAGTGTGTTTGTATTACATTATTATATTTAACGTAAAATATGTATGAAATTGTTTAATACCTCTGTCGTCCGCTAGAAGCGCTCTTCCTTTTAGCGCTTGCGCAGAAAATATTTTACCCGACAATAAATACACAATAATAACACATTAGTGGAAATATTCAAATTGGATTTTTTGTTATTCTTATTAGACATAATTTGTTCTTCAAAGAATTTTATGTCAAATGTCAAAGGCAAAAGACTAAACCCTGTTGAGATGAGATACAATTAATATTTTTTTAAGTTGTATAGCTAAAAATTAAACATCTTTACCTGTTCTTAAGTTGTACAGGTGTTTATAATAGTTTATTCATAGCAATATTTTCATGTGTGTATGCTGTATTTAACTATCTTGGAACATTACAATATTCCATACATTATCTAGTAACTATCCTGATATTGGGACATCAATCATGTTACCTAATAAATTACATTTACATACATATTTAAACACATTACTCCTATGTTACATTATATCAGGACATATTGTCACCCTAGTCTTAACAATATCAGATATGCGAAATTGATATTTCTGGAACTAAAATGGCAAAATACAATTTAATAATTGTCATTGTAAATTAAAAATTTTGTTTATAATATTTTATGAAGTAAATAATCTAGTTGAATCAGTATTGCCTATTATTGTGCAATATTAGCTATTTAATCGATTGGTATGTTGAGGTTTAAATGTTATCAATAACATCACAGCTCACAATGCGATAGCTGGAATAGACAGCTTTCTTTATCTTTTTTGGAAACATTCAAAATTATTTCACTACAAAAATCATACTTTTGGAATAGCAAATTAAGAATTAAGTAAAAGTACTCATAGAAATAATAAACTGAAATAAAATAAAGTTTATAAATTCTTGAATAATTATTTTAATTCCTACAATTTGAATTCACGCATAGTTTTAATATTCTAATGAAATATTGCAAGTTGCAACCGACAACGGCTTTCTGCTTTATATGCTCACTACATTTAAATACATAACATATAACATGAAGGGAAAAATCCCTAAACAACTTGTTCGCGAAAAAGTTTTCAAACAGTAAATTTAGTTTTATTGTATGGTTTAATAAAAAAATAGATGCGACTCAAATACCCCAGTAACGATACGTAAATATTTAGCCGTAATTATGACTAGCGAGGGATAAACCTAATTTGTCAGTCGACAATATTCTACTTACCATCAGGTGCAGTTGGGTCACTTTACCACATAAAAAGTAGTGTTACGGTAGAGAGCCGCTTGGGTGTGTCCCTGGCATGGTCAACGACGACCACATACCATCAGATGGAATCTTCTTTGGATAGAACTAATAAAGAATCTAATACGATACATGTGCAAACGGCCTTACATCGGTGGCACTGTATGCAGTCGCCTTTATGATGATTGCAACTGCCGTCGTGGTCCCAATTACTTACTTAACTCTTGGTCTCTCGTGGCTCGCCGGCGAGCCAAGACAGCTACATGACATTTGCGTGTGTCACGGGATTATAACCTTATATACTACATAATAAGGTTATTTTTCCGTCACACGCGTAGCTGTTTGACAAGTCATGACGGGTTAATGTCAATAAGGGAGTAGTGACGGTAAAAAGATTTAATTGTATAAATATTGACTTTATGTCCATCGGTATACGGCTGATATTAGTGTAACGACTTGAATCGTTACCGGTGTAACGTTTTAACATATTAACCCGTCATGACTTGTCAAAATTTTATTTTCAAATATGTACAGGTAGCTGAATGTTTGCCGCCAAACATTGACAGCTACGCGTGTGACGGAAAAATAACCTTATTATGTAGTATATAAGGTTATAATCCCGTGACACACGCAAATGTCATGTAGCTGTCTTGGCTCGCCGGCGAGCCACGAGAGACCAAGAGTTAATATGAACCGTATGCAGAGGGTTATGAGGTTAAGATTTCGACTGTTCGACCTCGTTCTCTTCGTCATCTCGTTACGGTTAAGGATCAATGTTGATGGCCCGTCTCTGATTGAAATGATTGAATGTTGTTTGCTCAAAACAGCTACTTACGTTTTATATTACCTTTCTGTTAGAAATTCTACATGATTAACGATATAAAATAATTTCATTGAGGTATGATTACGAACTAAACTCCAACGAATAGCAGATGAGAAAATTTCTAATGGTATATTATAAATATAGTAAAATGCAGACGGAAACTGAAAAAATTACCAATACAATAATATTATAACAATAGGTTACAAATACACAATACGTTTTGTAGCTTTGTGTTTTCAGGTTGCGCCCGCGCCTGCCTACATCCGCCGGCTGTTTGCCTACGTCACCGTGTAATGGCTACTGTCGACTAGACAAGTACGGTCAGCAACAAAAGTCGATGAACAAATACTAATTTACAAAACACCTGAACATTGAAACGGACCTTAAATCACTTACCAAAGAAAAGTACAGATTAAGGTTATCATTTCAATGTTACAAAAGTCGCTAAACATTTTATTTGACATGACAATGCATTAGTTGATGAATCTCATTATTAAATCTATGCTTCTATTATATAAAGCTGAAGAGTTTGTTTGTTTGTTTGACCGCGCTAATCTCAGGAACTACCGGTTCAGACTGAAAAAATATTTTTGTGTTGGATAACCCTTTGTTAGTGCAGTGCTATAGGCTATATATCATTACGCTATGACCAATAGGAGCGGCGCAGTAATGAAACATGTTGCAAAAACGGGCAAAATTTATTAGTTTTGAGAGCTTCTGTTGCGTGCGCTGCTTAAACGGTTAAAGTTATGCAACAATGATGTATGACGGGATAGTTCATCTTAAAAAGTTATACATAAATATGTAATACAAGAGAACATAGGCTTACGGGAAAATATATAGCGTGACTTTTATAAGGGAAAATTTTAGCCCGAAAAACTTTATATCGCGGGTGGAGCAGCGGGCAAAAGCTCGTACACCATTAAAAAATATGAAAAATAAACTGACGTTTACGTTGAAACCTTCGAGGAGAATCTCCTGTCATAATAATTTTGAATTTACACATTTGTTTTTTAAACCGGCCAGTGCTCTATAAAATAGGATGTTTAAAATGTAATTAACCTATTCCTATTAATGTTATAATATTACTTTCTAATATATTATGATGTTTTGTCCATACTTAAAAATTTATAATTCTGTTTATTAACTGCAATATATACTATTATATAAACCTAAAGGGTTTGTTTGTTAGAATGCGCTAAACTCAGGAACTACTTAACCGATTTTGAAAATATTTCACTAATAGGAAGCTACATTACTCTTAAGGCCTATACGCTACTTTCTATCCAGGGTAAATATAAAACACGACTTTTATCTTTGAAAAACTTTTTCACGCGGGCAGAGTAGCGAGCCAAAGCTAGTATGTTATAAAATAACAATTTAATAAACATCCTGGATTGTTGTATTTATTCGGCAATGTTTTGATAGTAAAAAACGCGGTGCGCTGCGCTTCGCGATATTGGTGTCTTGAAGCTTGATGGGTTCAATTTAACGAATAGAAAAAGCTTGCATATAAAACAAAGAATTTGCTAATTTCAGCCACATTTGTATTTATTACAGATCATAAAAATTGACGCTAGTAATGTTTAGCAGTTAATGGTTTGACAGCATTCAGCTACTTTTGTAGTTCAATTATGACAAGTTGTTTTGTTTTTAAATTAATCAGCAACTTATGGTAAATGATAATGATAAGGAAATATTGGAAACAAATTATGTTCAACGACTTCTGTTGCTGACTGTACCATCGAATTGTAAAACTATGACCATTAAGAACGCGCTTCGGTGCGCCGACATGACTGAATACGATTGGATTCCGTGCACTTCTATTCTGGCGTCTTATATTTTCTATGCCCCATGTTATTTCGACAGTGCGTAACAAGAATGTAAGGTGTTACGTTATACACACTAGAAATTGGCATACAGAATATAATTTCACGAACATAACGTAAAACGGCCGTGTTTACGCTGTCATAGAGAAATCCCCTGTTCTAGTCGGCGCCAGCTTTAATATTTTTGAATAGTCTACAAAATTACCGGTCGTTTCGCCGTAGACTGGTAATTTCCAATCTAATCAGTGACTTGGTCTCACGCAAACGAACTGTAGTCGCTCTTAATTCTGCGCGCCTTAGTCACGATACAAGTTAACGATTGTAATATCTTACCAATGCGATAATACCCAGTGCTGTAACTAGCCTTATGCGCCCGCGGGGAACTTCTACAACTGCCCATGCATGACCCAGAACTTGTTCCTGGTCAGCTAATTTCTGCGCCCTATGCCTGAGCACTGATTATACTATAAAGCCCATGTCCGCTTTTTGTACAGATGCTGGTTCTTATTTCAAAAAAATCAAATCAATCAAACTTATTGGATAACTCTTAAGGCGATACCTCAAGGTCCATTTTCATACATTTTGTTTCGGCTTTAATCTGGGTAACTAAACAAGTATTGGCAAGTAAAGAATTTAAATTCACGTCTAGTTAGTGATTAGTTCTCGCAGTTGAAAGAAAAATGTAAAAATAATTAATAATCATGGATATTTCTGCCTTTAAAATTTCGTCATATTAAATTTATTTTTTTTAGTTACCTAGATTAAACAAAATGTATGAAAATGGACCTTGAGGTATCGCCTTAAAAATAATTTCAGTGATTCCTCGAAGGAGGTGGAATAAGTAACAATCTAGAATTTAGTTTTTTTTTTTGTACATAAGTAGCTGCCAGTTATTGTTATTCGTGGATACAAAGAAAAATTAAAACAAAACGCGGTTATTCTACTTCGGTGCCAGATTCATAGCTTATTGAATTTTTGATAACTTTACTTTTTGGGGGCATTGCAATGTAGCAACATTTATATTCCGAAAGCGTTCATTTAACTAAAACAAAATAACAATAATTAAAAATCGGATGTCTTTAAAAATCAATTATTTATTGCTTCAAAGATGATATATGAATTATCTTGGTTAGAATTTCTGTCGAATAAAAAACCGTTTTGTACGTCCTTTGATACTAAATTTCGGTATAAATTCAATAAGACTTGACATTAGCGTATATTGCCAACAGGGGCTCTATATCTTTATTTGTTGAGGGCAGGATAGTGCGAACTTTTGGGCGCGCGCTTAGTTTAATGTAGGTATGGGCCCCGTAATACGGCTGATATAGCGGTAGCTACGTCCCTGGAACTTAACGATCGTAACTCATATCGACACTACCGCCGTAAGTGCAGTCGGCCCTGTATCATTATAATAAGTCATACTTGAAATTAAACTACTTTTCGGATTCTATCGCGGTTTTCTATATTTTAGTTTTATATATAGACCATGAAGGCGGCAAAGTCTTCGAAACGTCGGGAGAAAACTAAAATATAAAAAACCGCGATAGAATACGAAAAGTAGTTTAATTTCAATGTTTGACATTCGCGTAAACATAAGAAATCATTATATAAGTCATACTTACTAAGTCCGACCATCTTGTGAGGTACTTTGATGTATTCATTGATGCTCTGTTCAGGCAGGAGGTTTGAGGGTGCGCCAGGCGGGCCGCCGCTGGGCACCGGCATGCGAGCCCCGCCGCCCATCGCTGCTGCCGCTGAGCCACTGGTGTTAATGATTTAGATATAATATTATGTTTGAGCTATCATCATCAGCCGCAGTATGTCCACTGCTGAAAATGTTTGAGCTAGCTATAAATTGTATAAAAGAAATAATGCTATTTTACTGGTTTGAGTTTTTTTTGGATTTTAGTAATTCCCTTTTCGAAGTAGCTTAATATTTTTTAACAAATTTCAAATTTAATAAGTTTCAACCTTATATAAAGTTAGATTTTGGAGAAATCACTAACCTGATTTATCACCATTTCATTAGCCTTTGATGCATAAATGTGATTTTATATGCATATTTAAACATGAAATAAAAATATTATATGTTTAAAGTCATTTTGACCAATGAGATTAAATGTTTTACATTATAATATCTCTCCATTTACACATACATTAGTTATTATCATATTAATTCCATTTCTAACAATCAGGCTAACTAAACCTCGTTATTTGTCATTCTTATCAGTATAGTACTTGCATTGTGACAATATTCCTAATAATTCAAACAATTAATCAATGAACAAGACTAAATCACCCTTCATTTTAACATCAGCTACAGCATATCCACTGCTGAATATAGGCCTTCACAAATGATTTCTGGGCTAACCTGTTGCAAGCAGTTTGCATGCAATGATTATTCAAAATATAGATATGGTACCCTAACCAATCAAATAATCTCCCCTGGTGCATTTCATGTGCACTTTGTGTCCACACTGAATTTCTCCCCTCCGCTCATTGTAAAGGGTGTTCCTATTCTTCCCCTACACTTCCTCCCCTAATTATTCTCTCCCAACTCTCCTCCAGCACCCTGTGGTCACTAAGCCAGGTGGATTCCAGTATCACATTTGAGGGTTTCTCTCAGTGAAGAATGCACGGACAGTTACAAAAAAAGAAACTGATCAAATGAAAAAAAAATAATTGTATGCCCGCATATACAGTTCATTAATCTATGTTATAGATTATTACCTAACCACTCAAATGAAAAGATAGTAGTATGCACTCATAAACATTCTTAACATTGATATTATGTGATTAGAAAAGGTTGATTTAATTAAACAAGTATAAAAAGGTTCACACATCCTAACCTTGTACAGGACAAATGTGGAAAAGTATCCCCTCTACATTAACAAGTATAACTAAAAGCTAAAATTTTACATTTATGTATGCAATTGTCTCTATTCAGACAACTTCAAATTGTTTAAGTAAGCATTTTTATACCATATCTACCACTTTATTATAGTATCATCGCCTGCTACCAGCAAAAATTTACATCTTAATCCACAACTCAACACTAATGGTATAAATTTTATTTTTCAAGCTTATTATCAATAATATGAAGAAGCTTAATGACTGCATTTAGGACACATGCATTAATAAATTTGTAATCAATACTTAATTAGCAAGCATGCCATTGTTCAACTTCAAGGACACTGGAGTGAGTGACAATGCTCAACAGATTTGAATCCTATGCACTTCAATAAAGTAATCATTTTTTTAGATACTAAATCTGTATCTAATAGCATGTACTCAATAAGGGATCTAGTTAATTCCACATTTCATTGTTAAATTATTGGGCTTATATCCAACAATACCTTATTATTTGAATTAATGATGATGAAAATTATTTGAGATACTGTAAGTAAAAACTGAAAAACATATTTACATGTAGATATACAATATTGTTTAATAAGATTACTAGCTTTTACTTGTAGGTTTGACGGAATATGTAAAAACATAACATCTAGTAAGTATGCCTTTATCCTGTAGATAAAAGGTAGCATTAAGATAATGTAGCTTTAACGAAAGATATTTCTGAATTAGAACAATAGTTCCAGAAATTATAACATTTAGGACTTATTACACAACTTCTGAGTAATTGGTACTTGTCAGATAAACATATAAGCCAACCAAATCTGAAAGACACACTCAAATATATGATCCCAAATAAGTGGTAATGAAATGAGTACTATTAACATTGGCTGTTTAATATAACTGTCAAATAAAATTTACTTGACACTTGTAAAACAGACCCTTCAAGAAGAACAAACATCCTAACAAGTTTTATATAATATTGATAACAAAAACTTGTTTTGAAACCAGGATCAAACAGCTATGTGACATTTAGCTATTCACACCAAAGAGTTTGTAGTTTTTATTTTTTCATACTGACCTCATGATTTGCTGTTGCGGTTGATATACAGGTTCTACAGGTGCCAATTTCTTTGGACTTGGTTCAGGTCCGTCTTCTAATGCCCTCTTGCTACCACCAAGCTTAGCAGCCACCTGACAGTAATAATGTTGTACAATATTGTCAATAATATATAAAAACTACATATAGTAATGCCATGCTAAGGGAAACACACAATCATTACTGCAGCGGTAATGACGCGTCAATCACTCTGTTTACCCTCGATGCGAAATGGCGCGATGTTAATCAGAATTTTTAGTTACACGACGCAAAAATATAGATTAGGCACATTTGTACACTTTATACAAGTCTGCTTGAATAATGTAACATAAGCTACTAGTTTTGGAAATACAAGCATTTCCCGCTATGACGTTAACGTAAAGGCCGTTGAACCCTAAAATACGCATATGTGTTGGTATTGCGGAGGCAACAAGCGAAGGTTTAATTACTTACTGGGCCTGCACCAATTAGTTTGCGCCAAAGCGAAACCACAATCAATAAGTAGGTTAGGTAAAAGTAAAGCACAATCGTATCGTTAGTGGCTTCTGCACAATAGGAGGTACGACAGCCTATAATATTGGCAAAATTGCTATTGAGAAGGTACACGTAAAAAAATAGGGGTAAATAAAAGACGAAGTTGTCAAAATAACGCGGTTTTTATACAAAAAGGAGGTACGCTTACCAATCTCGCACGTTGTACAGCAGTCGCGAATCCTGCCGTTTGGCTATTGTTTTGAAGCGTAGCCATAGAAGAATAGTCACTCATGTTTGAACTTAACTACACTTTCAACGGCACTATTCAGCAGCCATCAAGAAAAGGTCAAAAGACCCAGTAATCCGCGATTTTCACTCGCAAACTTGCGAGCCGAGAGAAAGACGCGGACCATAGACAAAATAGATTAGTGATCAAAATGTCGCTTCTAATTTCCAACGACAAAACACATAATGTGGAGATATTTTATGTAGCAGCATAAAAAATAAGCATATTACCATCAAAGATTTGTTTTCGTCAGTATAAAGTAATTCTGATGACTCCAACTGATTGATTTATTGACAAACTGTTAAATATTGAATATTCTATTTTTAAAATAGAGCTATTCTCTTTGCCGCATTGCAATAGGAAGTTAAACGTTTTATTTTTGCCAATAAATGTCAATGTATATTTTTTTTATATAAATTTATATAAAATATTTTTATGATTCACAAACTAAAATATATTTAACTTTCACGTGTTATTAAAAATACTGGTGTAGAATTTTTTAAGGGTTTATCAATAAATTGCAAAAGAGAGTCCACAAAATGCAATAAGTCACAAAAACAAGTTAGGTTTTTCTTGTTTTTTTTTCATTCAAGAGTTAAATTATTAAATTATACAGAAAATAAGTCACAAAGTTAAATAACTTAAAAATTATCACATTAGAATTGTAATTCAAAGTATTTTTTAAAAAAATGAAGTAATAATAAGTATATGTCTTTATGTAATTAATAAGTAAATTCTTTTTTATTTTACTATTATTTACGTTAATAATCTTTAGCCCATTCTTATCATTAAGTTACTCTATCCAATTTAATCAATTATTGAGATATTATCATTCAATAAATGTAATATTTATCTCGGTCACCTCAAACCAGGAAGTGCAAACCACTCCATTCCTATTGAGACAACAAAACGTTGTACCTTTTTTTTTCTATGTTATGGGTGCGTGCATTTGTGTTGTCCGGTGTTTGAAGACGCTTGGAATTCGCTTTCAATTTCTTCGTAGGAAAAATGTCGGGTGATACCGATAAAGCGAAAATCAGTGACAATCAGGTATAGTTGTGAAATATGTTTTTGTTCTTATTTTCTTCGTATTGGTGCGCACGTAATGGGAAGTTTTTGAGCAGTGAAGTGGTGTTATTTCCGTGTTATATCACTAATGTTTGCCTGCGTCTCAACATGGCTGACAGAACGTTCGCTTCCCGCTAAAAGCGGGAACTACGCCACGGAGGGATGTGTTATTAGTCAATATTTCGCAATAAAAACTGTATATGCCACGTTGATCGGTTATCGAAACTGATACTTTTGGGATATTTTTCAGGATTTTGTATATTTTAGCCACCCCCGCCCCTTTGCATTTCGTTGCAGGGCCTTTGTTAACGTGCACGACGTTATATGACATTGATATGAAATCCGCATGACCTTGATATTTGGTTTCTTGCGATTATTCAATTTTCGAGACGGCGTGATATGTTTTTGTTCCAACGAGTCGCGGCCTCGCGAGTCGTTATTTACGCTCGGAACTCGCCAAGCGATGTAAATAAAACGGGTATGCTTTCGGAGGCCTTTATTGCTGACCTCTTTAATTTTTTTTCCTAAGCTGAAAGTTGTTGTTTTAGGAGCGAAACGGCGAGAACGTTGTAGTTTGTGTATCAGACATGTGAATATTAGGTTTGGCGACTAATTCTGTGGTTATTGATATTCCTTTCTATGTTCACACTTACCTAACTATATGTACACAAGTGTATATCTCCTACGGAACCGATACGAGCACTGCAATTTGTGACTTACGTTATCAGACATAAGGTTCATATTGGAATACAGCCGGTAGCAATGACGCCAAGAACACCGATAGAATGGTGTTTTACTACAGATTTGGAAATTATTGCAAAATTTTTCAAGACATTGTGATTATTTTTATTTGTGTATAAATTGTACTCATGTTGTTGTTATGTTTTTGTATGTAAATATATCTGTATGAGACTATATTTATGAAATACAATATGCTTGTCATTGAAATCTGATAAGTATGTCATTTCATTATAGTATTTTTAAAAAACTTCCTAAATATAGGATCATACTTATTTTAATCAAGATAAGATATTTCCACATGTAATATAAAAAATAAACTCCATTTGCAGTATAGAATGTATGTAAACTTGCATATTACCATAGAAAATTTCTAGTACATAACTCAAAGATTATTGTTTACATTGTAGGCCGTTGTGCAAAATCATCTATATCATACAACAATATTATATCCTTTTTAGAACAATTATATGAAAATTAGACAAAACTTATATCAGTTCAAAATAGACCGATAGACTGACAATAGTTATTATAAAACAAATTTAAACCTGTAATATTTTACTAATAATTGACTTCTCAGTACCAAAATTACACAAAAATTGTATATCAGTTCAAAATAGTCTGACAGACTAACAATAGTTATCGTCAAATAAATGTAAATCTGTCATATTTTACTAATAATCGACATCCCAATATCTACATTGTTTAATCCATTATGAATTACAAATACATTCTATTTTACAACAATGTCTAAATAAAAAAAATATTAGTCTCGTTTTAATATCAAAGCCATGACCCTTTAACAAAGGTTATTATATTGACAAAGTATTTTTAACATACTATACACTTAACTTGTTAGACCAGTGTGTATGATGCTGGAAGTAAAAAATCGTACCTAATTTATATTATATTTAATTAGATTCACTTCCATATTGTTTAAATTCTAATACAAATGTAACTTTAAGATTTAAATTTTAATAAATAAAATTCAATAAATTATTAATAATTTGATATGTACCATGTATTCGATAACTTATAACCAATGATAATTGACTAATATAAATTAATAAATATGGAATTAAAACTGAACCCCGTTTCCCACAGGATGAAGATAAGAAATCTGGTGCAGGCGATGGGCAGACAACAGAAGACGAGTCATCACAGGACTCCAAGGGTGAGTCCAAGACTGAAGATGCCCAGCTCCAAGGTAACGCTGATGTAGATCAACCAGATACAGGGGACACGCAGACACAGTCAGGTCAGGCACGGTGATGTACACCGTCTTTATCAATGTGTTCACATGTCAGCGTTCATCTACATGGCAATTAACCTGCGGGGCTGTCACTATCCATTCTAATATTCATGTGTGTGTTTTACATTTTTTTTGTGTCTAATTGGTTATGTTGGCAACCCTAAATGTGGAGTCGCAGCAGCCCTAGCGTGGTGCTTGTTGGCGGGAAGACTTGCATCAAGCATATGAAGTGTTTTACGGGACGGCAATGCCGGGCATTAATAACACCTTCTCCCGCCTTTTTTTTTTACCTTCCCCTCAAAATCAGCAGCTCATGAGTCTCTTGATGTTGGAGTTCATGTAAACTTACTATTTTTCTGGTATCATTAATGTCCGTAATATTTGTAAGGTTAGTGGTAAACGTAAAGAAAATTCGCGCCAAAGTTTAAGCCTGTTGCACACCAAGAGCTAAGCAACTTTAGTTTGTCTCAGCCCGTATAGCGGAGAATACATTTCATATTTATTACAGTAAGGCAAACGACCAATTAATTACAGACAGACGACTTGATAAAGGTCGCAGGAGCACGTTGGATGCAGGCCGCTTTCGACAGGTCCGTCTGGGGATCCTTGGGGGAGGCCTATGTTCAGCAATGGACTTTATGTGGCTGATGATAATGATGAACAGTAAGGCAGCCTAGTCACGGCCGGCTTGAAGTTGGTCACGAGTGGAGTCAGTCTTTGTTTCTGAGGAATAGAGGGTGACGTCAGATGTAGAGGATGTCTTGTCTCACTTCAAACCGGTCAGAATATGTCGCCATACTGTACACAATGCTCGCTTATTAAATGGGACTTAACATAGGCGAAATGTGGATCTGATAACGTGTGACTACCCCCGAAAAGTGAAAAGCCGTAATGAAAGTGTTACATAGCGGTCTGCCTACTGCATACAAGTATTAACTAAACTAACTTAGCTCTTGGTGTACAAATGGCATTATGGCTAGCGTGAGTTAAATCACTTTAACAGCTTCCTTACCTCCACATTTGTCACTCGACCTCTGAAAACGGTAACAATGACGTGACTAACTTCAGAGCAATCATAAGCATTGGTAGTTGTTAAGTTTAGCCTGGGACCCATCGGCTCGAATATGCAACACTTGTAAGTACATAATTTAGTCATTTGAGTTGTAGTCAGCGCAAATGGTGTGCATCGCAGCGGAAAGGATTTATTTATTTATTTGTAATAAGGTACACCGACAGCACTACATATTACATCAATCAATATTATAAAAACAATAAGGTACAGCATCTGATATGTGTGCTACTAATAGGTGAACACAGCATTTACCACTAACAACATATTGAATTAAAATCTAAAACAATAATAGGAAGTAGAAAAGAAAATTATAAAGTACTAAAAAATATTGAATCAATGAGTAACAATTATATACTAAAAAATTTGTCTATAAACACTATTGTAAACAACGTCATACAATTGGCAACAGAAAAGGTTAATGAGAATATCTAGTTGACAAAATTTATAAAAAGTTAAATTTTTTTTTTTTTTTTTATAATAATAAGTAATTATTACTGTTATAAGGTACAACAAACGTTTTTAATGTTTTAAATGATCAAACGTTGAGACGAGCTGTTAAATATTAACATATTATTATTGTATTTAGTGTCATTCTTTTCATATCAATTGTGCTAGGTTTTCATTACTTTAATCATGTTGCGATTAAACGCACGCAATGCATTCTCAACTGTTACATGCACCTTTTTGGTACTAGAAACGCGTGTTTTGAAATAATTATGTATAAAAATATAACATTAAGTTTTAACTGACTGGTTATAAAAAATGGTAACCTGTGCCAAGGGTCCAACAACAATGAAATTCATATGAGACCACACGGGAAGCACCAGTTTTCAAAAAAAGAATCAACAAAATCGGTTCATCCAGTCAAAAGTTCTAAGGTAACAAACATAAAAAAAAATAATACAGTCGAATTGAGAACTTCCTCCTTTTTTTGAAGTCGGTTAATGAAAATTCACAATGAATAACATTTCTTAATTTGTTATGACTACACAAAGCATTGCATAAATAATAAGTAAAGTAACGCGTTGACAAACTTTGTGTCCATTTACAATAAAAATAAATTATTTCTCATACTTTATAAACAAAACACGCAACTCGTTAAAACACGAACGCAATCATTTGAACAGATGATTGTCAAAGTTTGAAGCGTTAAAAGATTTTTGAAACTGACACGTTGATGATAATTGATTCATATTACAAGTTCATTCCAAAATCATTTTTAGTCACAGGTTATTATTCCCAAACAGGCTTCATCCAGATATACAAATCGGTATATTCTTAACCGAATTCAACGACTTTATGGGACAATATACTGGGTGAATTTCTGCCTGTCACCATAGCGACACATGCGCGATGTCAAGGAATGATAAACACTCGAATTTAACATAATAACTATAATATGAATAACATGATATTGCGAAAGTAAACAAACAAAATAATCTTGCACATTATCGAATTGTTTCTTATGTGGTGTTATAATGTTTTGCTCTAGTATTGAAGTAATACTAATATTTATTTTAAATTTACTTTAATAAATAATGTTGTGTGGTTCCAAATACACCTTTTTGTTATTAAACTCTTTATGATGGGTGTATGACCTGAAGGTAAGGTTGAGCGCACACCAGGGCAAAAACTATGCATATGTATGCCAGTATATATAACAATAATCGCAGTTCTTTATAAAATTTCTGCCTTATATCATTTCGATAGAGTTTAAAATAGCACAAGTAGTCGCCACGCCATTACATTTGCGCATGCGCAAGAGATAAACAGATGCAATACACAATAGATATTATTTAATAGACTTTTGGATAACATGTATTTAAACAATTTAAATTGATGATTCGTTAAATTTTATTTTTATGAGTGATGGTAATCTTGATTAATCGTATTATTGATAATAAGAATTTGTGTCATCGTTATTTTATCGTCCCTTTGTTTACGCAATTGGTGTTTAGACAATATCATTTTTAAAAAGCCTATAAATTTTATTTCAAATTGTCTAATGTGCTTGTATAGCACAACATAGTTAATTTTGTTTATTTATTTACCAACTTAAATACTACTTATATGATCCTATAGAGTCGAATATATTAATGCTTGTGCAATTAAAGTATTCGTTGTACCTCGCCCCTCTTTATATTTTTTTTGTTAGTGAAGTGTAACTTTGTATAATCTATAGTAAATTTATAAATTTCCCTCTTTGGTAATAGACGCTAACGACGACGACAAATAACAATGAATAAAAAGAAAATAAACAGCAAAAAATCAAATAAGAAGTGACCAGACCAATTTTATAAAAAAAAAACAAATGCATTCATAACGTCACAAAAAAAAAACTAAACAAACACTGCATATGTGCAGGATTTGATTACTAATATTAAAACAAAATTTATATTATTATTGTGGTTTTGTTTAATTATGTTCACTAAGTGGGCCTCAAGTGGGTATTGCTTTTGGGCACACAAGTTAGATCCATAATGAGGTCTTAATACGAAATATATCGACATAAGATTAGTTTATTTAGATTAGTTTTCGGATTTAAACGCGCTATTTATGTATATATTTTTTTATTACTCCCGACATGTCGTTTCGAAAACTTGGCTGCCTTTAGTCACGGGAACAAAAAACCGCGGAAAAATCTTAAAACTATTATTTAGAAGTTAGATCATGTTTTGGATAAACACGTACAATTTTATGCCGATAACACGTACCCTTGATATTTTTCTTACAGTAAAAAAATACATAATAGAGCCAAAAAAATGTAGAAGAAAATAAATATATAATATTCCATGGACCTGCTATTTAATTTATTGCCTATTCAAATTAAAAGTAAACAATTATTCCCCTGTTACAATTTACATTAATATATCATTTTGATGACTGCTACAGTTGCCATAGAGATATGCATTTTGCAATGTAATGCACGCATCAATCGATAACGAGAACTAATATTTTATCTCTGATATCCTGAATTGTAATGAAAATAAAAACAATGAATATAATTTTAAACTGGTATACAAAGAGATAAAATTGAAATGCCTGTCTTCGGTAAAGCGTCCAATATCGAAGTCCAGGGATGTTTACAAAATACACTTTCAGGGACAGACAGACATGATAGACCTACATTTCGCCAGCTATGGTAGGCTCCATATAATGAGAAAAGCCATTTTTAACCGACTTCAAAAAAAGGAGGGAGTTCTCAATTCGACGTGTATTTTCATACTGGCCCTTACTCCATACTCCTGGTCACTGAGCGGAAATACCTTGCCCGAAGATCGAAGTCGCAATATGCGCACGTTACCAAAGCCAAAGGCCAAAAAAGGCATTATATATATTTTTTACTTTTTATTTGTTTAGACTAATCTACGAAACAGCTTAAATTATTTATATAGTTTTAATGGCACATGTAGAATTTTAAAGAATAAATGTTTTTAGTCCATCACTTTATTTTGCGAACAAAAGGCTGTATACTTACATATTGATTTGTTATTTCTAATTGTTGAAAAATGGTGTTTTACTTTTTAGTTAAAGTGAAATCGATCAATATTCGATAGGCTCGCAAATTTTATACAGCGTCCCGCATGATACGTTATTACCCAAGATTTGCGTAGGTCCAAACATGAAAGGTAACTTTCGAAACGACACATCAATATAGTGTTTATTTAGTATCTCCGCATTGATATCTGTGCGACTTTCGCTTTTATGCGCGTGATTTGAGATAAGATACACGTTTTAGTGAATGGTCAAAAAACATAAATATGTATATGTTGTATGTAGTAGACACGGGATAGCGTTTATTTCGGACATTCCTCAATAGATGGCGCTTATTGGAGGAATTTCGAACGCTGTTTTGGCCAGATATAACGTTAGAAGGTGGTCTGAATTTTTATAGACAAAGTTGACAGTTCAGGTATGGAGTTGTCAAATCGGTACGTGGTATTCGATTATGAGAGAGCACGGACGTTTTACAATCTTTTTCGCTCATATTTACCCACTGATAATAAAATTGTAACAAACAAATACTTTTAAAACGTCTGTCTGATCATTATCGGTAGGTAGCGAAAAGGCATTGTCCAGCTGAAGACCCACATAATCACTCCAAAAAGCCTTACTTATTCTTTTGTCGTTGAATATGTGCAATAGACAAGAATACCTTAAAACTACCATAGGATATGTAACTCGTCCTTATCTACGCGACGGTAGTAAATTACATTGATAGTTTGATCAATAATTAAAATTCGAATAAACCGGCCAATTGAATGTTAACCTTGAACGCTTCGATAGTGTGCCAGTGTGTAAATTAAATTCGCCGTATAGATACTTTTAGGCGCATCGTGCTTCTGTGAGATTATTTTTTGTCGTTTAATTTATAAGATACTAGTACTCTTTGGTGTATTCGGATTTGGGTATTAATATGTTAAACTAGGCGGTGCTCGCGGTTCTGTTTGCGCGAATAAAAGGAGTAAAAGGCCTACTTTGTTGTTTCCGGGGTAAAATACCTTAATGTTATGAGTTAATCCAAGCCTTGACGTATCTGAGTGGGAAGTAACACCTAAATCTGTTCAGCAATTTCTACATTCATCTAAACATCATAAAATTACATCTTCACATACTTACACATTTATAATATTAAGTGAGATTGAAACAATACCGCGAACTGTACAGTCTTGACTTTCGCGAGCGCATGGCGGGATGAAAATTGTGTTAATCCACGTTTCATGGTCAGTGTGTGTCACATTACATCCACATTAATTCATAATTCAACGGCTATGCATGATTAGATAACAAACATCCGAACATCCAAATTTCTTCATTAATGTTTCGTTTATTATAAACCTTATAATTGTTTGTAAAAAAATATTTACAAGTGACTGCTTTGTTGTGTCGTCGTCTGTGGATTTTTTTCTCCGGCTATAAGTTTGCTGGTAGTAAAAAATATTTTATATCCGCTCGGATAGCGACCAAGGTTTTAAAACTCGCCATAATGGCCCACGTAGGTGTGTAGCGTTCCGGGATCAGCCTGTGTATATCCGGCTCAAACAGGCCGGCATAATTGTGTCTACTGCTATGGGGTAATCATCTCTCGTCAGTCGACATTGTGTTGGACCCCACTCTACCGAAAATCAGGTGCAATGATATGACTTCTCCGTGTCGGTGTAAAAAAATAGTTTAAAACACATCACTAACGTCGAAAAGAAAACTACGTGATTTCTGGAGGTTATTTAGTTTGATGATAGCTGTAATGGGTTCTGCCAGAAATCTAACGTTTGCCTCGACACAGTTTACTGAGTCCGCGCGCCCAGAGCGGACATGGTTTTATGTTATACAATGTAAATGTGTAAAAGTTTGTGAACCTTTTTTAGTCATTAAATAAAGTGTTTTATATATTACCATACTATTCTATGATTAGGTTGTCGATTATAAATTTATTTCACTGGACCTAATGGTAAGTATAATGTATGTGCAGTGTAAATGTAATGTCAAGCAACGAGGGAATATGCCGGCTTATTGTATGTGTGCCGGCTTACTTGAACACATGACGTGTTTTCACCATTCATACCAGTCGATATTAATTCAGGTATAAGTAAATAATATCAGATTCTACCAGCGTAATGTAGGCAACAGCCGCTTAATTCATCTCCGCTCCGTAACGGCTTGTCGTTATCGTTTATAGAACTGAATAATTCATACATCAACTAGGCAGTGGTTTATTTTGGGATGAAAAGTGATTATTATATACTTTTTCGTAAGTAAATGTTTCATTCATGATATTTCGGTATACAATTTTGACTTTTCGTTGACTAGTATTGCGTAAACATGAATCACAAGTAATAGGATTTAAGGATATTATACTAACGTGGTCTATCTCGATTGATTTATACTGTGTTCAAGGAAGGAAAATCTAAATGTACAGAAACAGTCCTTTTCTATATAACAACACCTGTGTTAGGTCTTCAATATGACATCAAGTACAATACACAATAGGGCACCAGACTCATTTTTGTTCTTTACTATTATCAAATATTTACGTTATATAAATTACTAGCTTCCGCTCGCAGCTTCGCCCGCGTGAATTTCGGACTTCAAAAATGGAGGAGGTGCTCAATTTGTCGGGATGTTTTTTTAAGTATGGTGGTATGCAGGTGGTCCGATTGTCCTGTCAGGGTCTGATGATGGGATCCTGGTGAAATCGAAGGAAGCTTATAGCATGATTCAGTATTCACGCGTGATGGCTTATTATTAGCGTATTTCATGTATAACTTTGGTGTTTCTATACCGATTTCTATGATTCTTTTTATGGAATATTTAATAATTTTAACTTTTTAATTAGGGATGACTGAGAGTGTTATAAACGTAAGAGTAGACAAATATAATGAGAAAGCTTCGAACTGCTAAGCTATCGGGAGTTACACGTGTTATTGTGAGTCAACCATAAAAGATAGACATATGCTGTCGTGGGATATTTTTTACATAATTTTAAGGAGAACATTTCCTTCATACATGATTTCTGCGTAGCTTTAACCATTAATGTTGCACACGCGACGGAAGCTTAAAAAATTGAGTAACTTCTCCCGTTTTCCCAACATTTCCCTTCACTGCTCTGCTCCTATTAATTGTAGCGTGATGAAAACTATAACCAGCACAGGAGTATGACAAATAATTGTACCAAGTTTCGTTAAAATCCGTCGAGTAGTTTTTGTTTCTATAACGGTTATACAGACAGACAGACAGACAGACAAAAATTTTACTAATTGCATTTTTGGCATCAGTATCGATCCCTAATCACCCCCTGATAGCTATTTTGGAAATATATTTCATGTACAGAATTGACCTCTCTACAGATTTATTATAACTATAGATAGATATAGAAGATAACACAGAGGGAATTATTAAAATTCGGTATAAAATCAACAAGTTACAAGTCTTTGAATTTCGGTGGAAGGAGTAAATAACAAGAAACTGAAATGAGACGCAGTACCCACATTACTACATTTGACGTCATCGGAGATTACGATGCGTGCAAAAGAAAGAGATGAAGCGATATCCCTACAACGCGCCCACTTCTGCACATTACAATATTTGAAATATAAATTACTGGCTTATTTTTTAACTAATGTTGATGCAGTTTGCGCAGGAGTGCTTCATTTTTGTATTATTAACTATAACATATAGAATAATGTACAAAATCAAGCATAGGACGGTCCCCTGTTGATATTTTATGGGTTGTGGGATATATTTTTTATCTGCTCGGGTACAAAAGCCATTAAAATCCGCCACAGTGGCCCATGTCAGTGTGTCGCGTTCGGGGTTCAGCCTGTGTATATCCGGTTCCAAAAGACCGGCATAATTGTGTCGACTGTCGAGGGGTAATCATCTCCCGTCAGTCGACATTCTATTGGACCTACTCCACTTACCATCAGGTGCAATGGGCTCATTTAGCCTTGACCCTATAAAATAAAAAGAAAAAAACAATGGAAAAGCAGGATATAAATATTTTTGTTTTATTATTACTTTTTTATTTGAATATGGTGTAAACTGTAAAGTGATTAATTTGGTCAATAATTTGCGCAGGTAGGGCCGTGACGCAATATTATACTACGTACAATTTCAAGGGCACAATTTTTTATTGCAGAAAATACGGCGTGATATACCTGTTGCGCGTCCGGTGCTGACAAAATATGTGTACCTTTGTTGGATTTTAAACCTTTTCGTAATTTTCTGTAAAGTATAAAATGGGTTAGAACGAAGTTTTGTAGTCCAGACTTAAATCACGGAGTAATCGGTTACCCAAATTTAAGGAGGACTTGGCTTCTCTTGGGGCGAAGCAGAGAAACAAGGGCACGTAACTTGGCTTTTAACACAAATTAAATCGTGGGATATTTTCAATTATATAATTTTATCTGGATTTATTACGTTTTTGATGGTCCTGGCAAATAGAACATAATCTTTTGATCAATCAAATCAAATATTTATTTAATGAGCAAATACTCGACTGTATTATATTTAGGAAATAAAGTAAAACTTATTTTCAAATAGGCAATTTGTTTAGGTCTGTCAATTCCATCACATACAATAGATCATTCAATAGATACGCCTGAAATGTGCGTAAAATCGAATTCGAAATTTTCAATTACAGCAAAAGTAATTAGGAATTAACGTAATTCCTTCAGCATGAGCGCAGTCCGTGCGTACTCGCGTCAGACGTTATCGGTCATTGCACGTCCACGAAATTGTTTAGCGCTTGTTGTGACGCCGAATTGTTTACGGGTTTTATTTATTTTTTGTTATTGAGGTGTTTATTCAGTTTAGTTTTTAGATTGTGGTCCCATCGTTGACAGAGGATGATTTTGCCAATGTCAAAGTTGGAAGTGGAGAAGTTGCGGTATTTTTTTTTATAGGTCTAATTTTGTCTATGAGTGTTGACCGGTTAATAAAGCAATGGCATTACAAAATAATATATAAACGTACTAAGGTGTTACTTTCAGGCTTTGTTTTGTTAAAATTTTGCGTTTTCGGTGTTGTAATTAAACTGTTTTCCCGTGAATGAACACAAACTTGATTGTAGCCTTATAAAATATATTGGGTATTTTTTGTGATAACGTTGAACAATGCTGTTTTTAGTTAATTTCTTAACCCTTTTCTCAGTAATAAACAGTAACTTTTACAATTGGGCATATAATGACTGGATATATTCCAATTAATATATTACATCTTAATTCAGGGACATCATAGTTCCTGAATTAAGTAGGAGATAAATAATACAAACAGAATGCCACAAGGACTCAGTGGGATATGCGGCAAAATGTTATTAAAATAAGACTTATATAATAAATCGATCAGAAAGTAGATGGTTGAAACTGTATGATAAAACTTAGATACTACAAATGTCTTCTTTGTGTTCACTGATTCTCTGATCTTTGATGATTTCCCACTTTTTAACATACCCTAAAAAAATCTTAATGGAAGATATTGAGGTTTTCTTATTCCGTACGATGCTATGAGGTCTTCAAGAAATATAAGCAATTTTTTTTTTACTATAACAGCGACGTTTTTTGTTGCGTAGGAGATTCAAAAACAACAACAAACGGCAAGGACGACGAGAATGGCGGAGAAGACTCGAAGAGCGACAAAGTTAAGGCAGAGGCTGATTCTAAAAAGGTACGTATTTTTTTAGAGCGATTGCTTTCCGTCATTGAAAGCCCGCCGAAAGGTTAAGGCGAGTCACCAAAGGCGAAACGGCGAAGCACTGGTTTGCTAGATCCAATGTATTAGGTATTTACTGTTAAATAAGACTAAAATACACAATACAGCTAAAAAATTGTTTAAAGCGTCTGCTAATTTTGTTACACAATGGTATGTTTTTCCTCGGTCATATAAAATCCTAATAATTGACCATTACCTATACTGGTTACCAATTTTGGAGTCGGTGCCTATAATAAAATACTCGTGGGTCCTCTCAATGTTTGCCGGCAAGCATGACAGCTACATTGACATTTACGCGTGTCACGAGAATATAACCTTATATCTATACTATTATATAAAGCTGAAGAGTTTGTTTGTTTGTTTGTTTGTTTGTTTGTTTGTTTGTTTGTTTGAACGCGCTAATCTCAGGAACTACCGGTCCAAATCGAAAAATTCTTTTTGCGTTGGATAGCCCTTTGTTCGTGGAGTGCTATAGGCTATATATCATCACGCTATACCCAATAGGAGCGGAGCAGTAATGGCTCATCTCAGGAAATACCGGTCCAAACTGAAAAATTATTTTTGCGTTGGATAGCTCTTTGTTCGTGGAGTGCTATAGGCTATATATCATCACGCTATACCCAATAGGAGCGGAGCAGTAATGGCTAATCTCAGGAACTACCGGTCCAAACTGAAAAAATCTTTTTGCGTTGGATAGCCCTTTGTTCCTGGAGTGCTATAGGCTATATATCATCACGCTATGACCAATAGGAGCGGAGCAGTTATGAAACATGTTGCAAAAACGGAGAAAATTATTAGTTTTGAGAGCTTCTGTTGCCTGCGCTGCGTAAACGGTTAAAGTTATGCAACAATGATGTATGACGGGATTGTTCCTCTTAAAAGTTCTAAAAATATATTATAAAACAAAAGTCCCCCGCTGCATCTGTCTGGCTGAACGTGTTAAACTCAAAAACTACCCAACGTATTAAGATGAAATTTGATATGGAGATAGTTTGAGACCCTGGGAAGAACATAGGCTCCCGGGAAACTACTACTTTTATAACGGAAAACTTTAGCCTGAAATACTTTATAACGCGGGCGGAGCCGCGGGCAAAAGCTAGTACTACATAATAAGGTTATTTTTCCGTGACACGCGTAATGTCATGTGGCTGTCGGGTTTGCCGGCAAACCAGAGAGGACCCACGATATAATATCAGCCTTGTATTACATACTGTCCCACTGTTGGGCATGGGCCTTCTCTACTACTGACAGGGATTAGGTCTTAGTCCACCACGCTGGCTTAGTGCGGATTGGTAGACTTCACACACCCTCGAAATTCCTATCGAGAACTTCTTAGGTATGCAGGTTTCCTCACGACGTTTTCCTTCACCGTTAAAGCTAGCGATAATTCACAAAGAATACCCACATATTTTTTTTTAGAAAAGTCGGAGGTGCGTCCCTTTCGGTTTTGAACCTGCGGACATTCGTCTCGGCAGTTCGTTCCACACCCAATTAGGCTATCGCCGCAATTAATTATAATAATTATTAATTTATTTGTACATTTACTAAATAATAATATAATCATTTAACTAATGGCTAGCCAATGTCATGGTGCCGTTTTTACGTGAAGAGTGTGCCTCGCGGACACAGCGTGCCCCCCCATACTTTTTTCTAAAATCTTGATTTGCTTTAAAACACCTCACCCTAAGCAGCTAATGACATTGAAATGGATGTCACTTACAAAGGTATAATAAATAGATAGTTAACAAAGTGTTTTGGACAAACAGGAGGAGAATGGCGAAACTCATGATGATGATGAAAAGATGATGTAAAATCCAACGACAAAGGTGCAAAGAAACCACCGCCCAAGAAGAAACCGAAGAAAGAGGTGAGAAATTAGTGATTCTTTTATTGGAACTGCAGAAAATTCCTAATTCGGCGCTATAACCAGCAAGCAAGTTTCTGGTGGTAGACAGTTATTTAGACTGAAGTCTCCGCCATTACATGCAGGCGAATTGTAGTATCGGAAAAGTAACCGAAAAAAAATAACAGAAGTAAATACAGTAAAAACCGGTTATAACGAATCCGGTTATAGCGACGCATCGGTTATAACGACTCAATTGTAAGGTCCCTTTAAATAAAGCCATATAAGAAGAGTATCGTTTATACCGGCTATTCAGTGGGTCCTTCAATGTCGCTATAACCGGTTTTCGGTGTAATCTCCAAATATTTTGTTCTCTATTACTTGTCACTGATGTAGATTTTTATTTAAAAATATATTTCTAGGACACTGAGGAGGAAGATGAGGATGATGAAGATGAAGAGGGAGGAGGAGGACGAGGAGGGCGACGATGTAGACGAGGAGGAGAAGAAACCATCTAAAGACAAGTGAGTGCAATACTGTTACTATTATATTCTTTTTGCTAGGAATCACAATGGTTCTTTAGTTGTTCCTTCATGTAAGGTTTATTGTTTGATTACAAATAATATAAACTTAGCCGGAAGGGAGACAGCGATTTGGTAAACGTAGTGTAGGATGCCCTGCGGCATGATAGACGGGTCACTTGAGAGATGTGGCGGTGGCGAATGGATACCTACGTTCAGCAGTTGATGGAGATAGACTGATTGATTGAAGCTAAGCTAAATCTAGGCTTGTCTTGCCATTAAGCCGCGATTCGACCACGCTAGCAGCATGCACATAAGCTGCAACCTGCGTGCAGCTTGAATAATGGAAATGTAAACAACAAACATGCATGTAACTCGCAAGCTAAATGCGAGTAGTTTGAACTCAAATGGTTACTTTCATGCAAGTACGTGAACAATAGGAACGCGGCTTTACGACTTAACACGTACGCCTAGCAAAGGTAGTGATCGAATTGATTTATGTTGGATTAGGGCAAAGAAACCAGTAAAGAAGGCGAAAGATCCAGAAGACGACGGGGAGGACGAAGAGGGCGACGAAGAGGAGGACGAGGAGGAAGAGGAAGAAGAGGAGGAGGAGGCGCCCAAACCGAAGCCCAAGAAAGAGGTACGGCCAAAAATTAAAATTTATTTTTCAAATCTGTTATGATATTAGTTTACATTTATGGTGTAGACAGATAATGTACCGACAGTCTGATTCGTTTTCGTAAGGCCGGGGTCCGGCTTTGACAATGTAAAGAAACTGAATATGCAACATCTTTTCTTAAAAATTAAGTTATAGGTACGCGGGTCCCTCACGTAATAAATTTTTCGGTGCTTCAAGCGGAACATTTTTTCGGCCATATATTTCTCGTTATACCAGTAATGTTTCAAGCTACAACAGATGGCGCATTTTCGAAATTTAGTGCCTAAGGCAACTGAGAGGATAGACCCACCCTAAAGCCGTTGCCTCTTGGGAGGGAATCAGTTCTATTTTCTACAGATATTCCTATGTTTTAGGCTGTAAGGCTATATAGATTATTATTAGATGTTGGCCTAATAATTGGCTAAGCTTTTTGGGGTTTCATATTTATAATTTTTAATTTTTTTAGTGTTAATATTATTGTGATCCCAAAACTGTAATGCACGGCGCAGGAACAACTGGCTAGACATAGTATATGGTATCGAACAAGCCGGAGTAATTATGTAGACTGTCAGGGCATAATGATTTATTGTCAATCAACAAGTATATTAGAACCCTACTCCACTTACCATTTGTCGCATTTACCTTATGGTGTCCATATAAAAAATAACATAATATAAGGGTTTAAAAAAAAACAATGTTTTGTTATTGTTCCAGCCGACAGAACCACCGGTACCGCTGCCGGCCGGCAAGGGCATACCGCTCGGCCACATCAGCAACGTGGAGGTGTCGCTGTCGCGGTTCAAGACGCAAGATCAGAAGCTGCTTCATCAATATCTGTATGGGGTGAGTTGATTTGTAAATATGAACATAAAAATCGCTGCAGATGACGTCAAGCGTCAGTCATTTGTTGTAATTACTGCACTCATGAGTGAGTTAGTTTTATCAGCAATACCACTAGAATATTCCATCAAGGCCACCGGCTTGGTACAAAACTGCACAAAAATCAACTGACCCAGGGACTGAAGGTAAACAACCATAGGCAACAACCTATCGCATCCTATCCTATCTCGTATTCGTGTTAAAGTTGCTCCCATAGATTGCGGTGTTTTCCTGCCGTTTTTAATAAACGATCCCAATCGCCTATGTCCATCGCGAAAGTGAAGCAATTAGAACAAATTTTTTTTTACATGCTTACTTATGACTTGATTTGATTGGTTTATTCTCGGTATCGGATCGAAGATTATTCCAGGATTGATTGGTGTACTATAAGTAAGATTTGTAGGCAAAACTGGCGAACGTCAAGGGGCAAAATATTTCTGTCTAGTTGCTATTCTATTTGGATAATACTGTACTTAAATTGAACATGTAAAAAACAGCATTACCATATTTAATTTGAGTAATATAAGAAGTTTTAACGTATGTCTGTTTTTCACAGCAACTCTGTTTGGATCGCAACGTGAAACGGAACATCAAAAAATTCAAGGGGTACGAATGGGCGATCGGATCAACGGAGTACAAGGCAAAGCTGGACGAGACCACCAAAATGGAGCTCAAGCAGTTACGCACCATGTGCGAGATGCTCGACTTGGATAAGAAAGGTATAGCAGTGTTATCAATACAAGTAGTAATAATTAATACTTAGTTTTACGTACGTTAGTTAATACCTTTGTTTAATGTTTATTGTTTATTTATAAAAGTTGTTATAAAATTTAATTTTATTCCTCCTAAGTAATAATTTTTGTTAGTTACATTATATTTACTTTGTGAACGTTGTGTATACCTGTAAGTGGCATGCATATCAGCCAATTGTCAACACGCAATACTTTTTTATTTTAGATTTACGGATATGTATGCTGTTGGTGTACCTTATTAAATAAATAAATAAATAAATACGTTATTAACAAAAGTGCAAATATTGTGACGATTACGCTAAGAGTTAGTATGACATTATCGATGTGTGTGTGTGTGTGCAGGCGGCCCGAGTGAGCTGGCGGCGCGGCTGGTGGGGTTCCTGCAGCAGCCCGCCGCCAACTCGCCGCACGCGCGGGGCGTGGCGCGCGCGCCGCCCGCCACGCCGCCCGCGCCCGGCGGCCGCCCGAGGCGCTCCGCCGCCGTCAAGGTGCACAACCGAGGTAATTGTTACACCGACATCGAACTACCTCACACAGTTTACTCCCACAGCTCATATCTTTACCCTCTAATTTACCTGCTATTAATGTTTTAGAAAAAAAAAATATTAACAGTGTAGTGGAGGCTTGTGGTAGGATACTTGTATTCCTCATAGTGGCCCACGTAACTTTGACATGTCCTATGACCAACCAGTGTATATCTGGTTTGTAACAAGGGTGAGAGTCGCCGGAGTCCGATAGATGAGGGCGGCCCAGAACCGGTCCCTGTGGCGCTCAATGGGGGAGGCCTATGTCCAGCAGTGGACGATTCAAGCGCTGAAATGATGATGATGATGAACAAGGCGGCATAGTTTATGCCTTTTGTCTACTATACTAATTTAATATGAGTTGGCATCAGTTTACATACCATAAATATTCTGATGGAGAAAAATTTTAAAGTAAAATGCGATAATAATTAATTAATTCACAGGCTACTCCGATGAAGAGTATGAAACTGATCCAGAAACAAAAGTCAAGGGACCGAAACCTAACAAAGAGGGATCTGAAGATTCTGATGTAAGTACGATAGAATAACTACTGCTCCATGATTAATGATTGAATCACTTGATGTGATTTCTAGGCCCATCCCCTATAACTCGGGAACAACATAGCTGGTAAGAAGTGGGAGTGTGATATTTGTAAGGTACAAAAGGCAAAAGGCTTTGATAAGGGAAATAGACTAATGCTATGCAGATAAAAGTGGCTAATTCTTGGGAAATAAATCCCGCCCCTTTCACGTTATACACACTTTTTATGGACTATTTAGGCAGTGTTAGGTGTGACGTCAATGGATATGGCGGGATTTACTAGTATTTGATATGCTTTTTATAACAGTTATAATCTTTTTTTTATATTAGTCACTTCTTTATAGTGTCTGAAAAGATTCTTCATAAATTGAACCTACTTTATGGACTAACACCCACTATCAACTATTCGAGAGGGTTTTTTGAAATGTATACCTTTGTTTTTATAATAATTATGTGATTAGTTGTATGAGGGAACAGATTATGTTATAGTCGTTTACGCAGGGCTCGTTCAACCCGAGCGGGTCGGAGGAGGCGGACTCGGACTTCGACCCCGAGGCGGGTGAGAGCGGCAGCGGCGGCGTGCGCAAGCGCAAGTCTGGCGGCCGTCGCCGCTCCGCCGGCAAGCAGTCCAAGCGCAGCCGCAAGCCGCGTGGCAAGAAGGGCAAGGTGACTCACTCAACTATAACTATTATTGTCATACGAATATCTTTCAGCTATTGTATTTCATTATTACCGTCAATTAATAAACGATGCTAGTTTCATTGAACATAATAATAAACATGATATAATATGGTAAAAAATAAGGGCAGGTAATATTTAAAAATTGTAACAGGGTAAACCGGGCCGAGGGCGGCGGGCGAAGTCAGACAGTGAAGAGGACAGCGACAAATCTGAGAGTGAAAGCGACGGAGGAGAGTCAGGAAGCGAAGGGGAGGAGTCTGATGTAAGTAAATTATGCACACACACTGGACGTGGTGGAGATTGAAGTATTATTTGATGGGGCTAAATTGGGCATACTTGAGCCTTAAAAATATATTATAAATGCTTCCCGCACCGGAGACTAATAATTATAAAATCTCTAGTTCACGAATATACCTTTGAAAAAACACAGCTAAAACAATACAATAGAGAGAAAAGATCATGAAGTTATTAATGCAGTTAATTTAACACAATATGTCGTGTATAATCGTACATCTACCTTCTAAAATTTGTTACTGGAAAATACTTTTTTCGTTACTATATGATGAGCTTATTATACATCAGGAGCCGAAGGCGAAGCGAGGCCGGCCGAGCGCAGTGGCGAAGGGCCGCAAGGGACCCGTGGCCAAGAACTCCAGCGCTAAAGCCACGCCTGTCAAGCGGAAAGCGCCAACGCCACCAGGTATCATATTTTTACTATTTTTATCTTACACAAGTTGAACTGACAGACCTTGAACTGACCTATGAAGAAAACCAACCGCGGGCAACTGGTCTGGACTTTGGAAATATAAATGACCTGAGAATTGAAATCGTTGTCTCACAGGTTGCAGTTAAATGCCCTGAATTAGGACAATCAGGCAATAACTCTATTCGTCTGTACTGTAGTCTTGGTTAGCTTGGCGAATGCTTGTTGATGGAAGGCACTGATTACGGTAGCATAATAAACAATATTATTCATAAATAGGCAAGAAAAAGGCCGCACCAAGCAAGGCGGTAGGCAGACCGGCGAAGAAGGGTAAGAAGGCGTCGTCGGAAGAAGAGTCTGGGGAGGGCAGCGAGGAGGAGGAGGAGGAGGGAAGCGAGGAAGAGGACAGCGGCGACGAGTCCGACGCGCCTGCGGACAAGAAGGCCAAGCGGCCGCCCACTGTGAGTACTCAACACACTATATCGTTACAAATTTTAAATCTTTGTTATGCATATACTAACACATACCTAAGGATTCTATATGTATAAGAATTACAAATGGTATGTGAAATTCGCTCCCACTAAGCCAGTCTGGTGGACCTGACCCACTGTGATGGAAGAGGCTCGATCCTAACAGTGAGATAGTATATGATACAAGGCTTGTATTATTATGTCACGTACGATGCACCCACGCGACACACGTGACACACGATATGGACAGTTATGATTATTTTTAATATAGAGATAGGCAAGAAACTGTCATCCCTCGCCAGTCAACACAATTTTGCCAGCCTCTACGAATCGATATACCCAGGGTGATCATCATTATGTGAACAAGTATTATAATAGTTTAGTAGTGTATAGTAAAAGGGACAACACACCTATGTCATGAAATGCATGAACTATAGATATTTTTTTCATTATTTTCATTTGCCATTTTCACCATCTCGTAAACAACGCACGTCAATGACATCGTAATGTATTCATTGTAATAGCTTACTCAATACTGTGTATCGAGGTTTAGCTTGTGTTATAATATATTTATACCTAGATGTTAAGCTATGATTGATTAATAAAGGGTTAACGAAATAGTTGGCAGTTAGTATGTGTTAAAAACACTATAGATAGCCCGAAAATTAGGGATAACCAACATTCTTAAATCCGTTTCGATTGGTCACGACACATGCCTGAACATATCTAGTAAATTTACTACAAACTACTTTGTGGGGAGATAAAATATTTAGTTTGGTAAAAAAAATTAATAAACTGTCAGAATATATTTGGTTAATAGGGGACCGGCCTATGCTTTATTTTGTACATTATTCTATATGTAATGGTTAATAATATGAAAAAGAAGCACTCCTGCGAAAACTGCATAGAAATTGGTTAAAAAATGAGCGAGTAATTCATATTTAAAATATTGTAATGTGCAGAAGTGGGCGCGAAGTGGGGATATCGCTTCAGGTTCGCACGCGTTGTAATTCCCGATGACGTCACATGTGGGTATTTCGTTTCTTTTCTGTTTCTTGTTAATTACCCCTTCCGCCGAAATTCAAAGACTTATAACTTGTTGATTTTTTTACCGGATTTTAATAATTTCGTCTGTGTTATAATTTATATTATGTAAATATTTGATAATAGTAAAGAATAAAAATGAGTCCGGTACCCTATTGAAATATATTTTTGCAATTTTAATAATTGAACTATATATTTAAAAAGAAATAATAAAACACAAGTAATGTAATCTTCTTTACAATGCGTGTTTTTATTTTTATTTTACTTGAACATTTAAATTGAACATTGTTTTTGTATATAATTGTTAGGTAAGATAACTTAGCTGGTAATATAAAATAGGCACGACTCCAAAAAAATATATTTTATGTGCATATAATCATAAAAACACGCTTTGGGAAGAAATTAAATTGCTTCTGTTTTAATAATTTCTGAAATCATGTAGTTTTATTAAAAATATTTTACGCATTATGTTCTAGTCTATGTCTACTTTTTATCTTATTGTCTATGTTACTTAATCGAATAAAAAACAATTTAGTTCATTCCTTGTCACTGAATACATATAATTTATCAGGTTATGGGTCCAGGATCTTAACACTGGTCAGTTTTTAACAATAAGAGAAAAGTTGAGCTGTTTAAAAGCGCAATTGATGTGTGTAGTGGCGAACCTTTGTTTGTCGCGGTGTAAAGGTTTGGTGGCCAACAAAATGTATACCAACTATCTTATAAATGCTTTCAAGATAACGCGACAAAAATATTATAATTTATTACATACATAGTTCAATTATTTTTTGGATTGTAGTGGTTTTTCTTTTGTCAAAAGGTTTTTATTTGCTTTTTAGACATCTCTAATTGAATTTAATACGAAGTGAAATATTCCTATTTGTTTTTGAGGAGTTCCCCTCTGCGTGTTCTAAGTCCAAGGTGGACCTATATACCCACAAAATTAAACTGGGACCATTTCGAAGCTCTATGAAATTAAACGCGAGAACTATCATTTAACCGCTATTTTCAATAAACGATGCCAATCGCTTTTTTCCATCTATCTCAAAAATGGACCAATCAAAACAAAGGATTTTTTGATATACTTACAAATGAGTTATTTTCATTCTTGGAATCAGATTGAAGATTGAGATTGGGATTGTTTATTGAAAACGGCCGTAAATTGCATCGCGGGTTAAAAATGTATCACTAAATATGAAAAAATATGACAATAAATAACCTCTCTCCTTTGGAATTTGTTGAAAACACAGTCTACCAGTGGTGGATACTAAAAATTTTAATTAAAATATATCATTTCCTTTATAATTTTCATTATAATATTACTTACCAGTGGCGATTATATTATATGGATCATTCACCACTGCTATCTACCAGCATAAAACACACCAGTACAGCACGGATTCGGACACGTTAACACTGTTCACAGGATGAAGAGATAAAGAAGTACGTGAAACAGATTCTCGAGGGCGCCAACCTGGAGCAGATCACGATGAAGACGGTGTGCAAACAAGTGTACAGCCACTACCCGGAGTTCGACCTCGCGCACAAGAAGGACTTTATCAAGGCCACAGTCAAGTCGGTGAGTTCATGTTGACATATCGTTTGACATCATCGACATTATTTTTAACACTAGATATAGACTTACTGCCAATTACAATAAACGACGCCAGTCTTTATTATGCTCCAATCCCGAGAATGAATTAATCAAAATATCCAATTTGTAAGTGAGCGATGTTTGGCGATGACGAAACAGTGATTGGAATAGTAGTCATTTTCTACCAATCATAGCCAGCCTATTTTAATTTTTAATGTCATGGCAAAGATTAATGACATGATAATAATTATAATCTCCCTATCTCGTTTGCACTTATGCATCGTTGTGGCGGTGACGTCACTCATGCATCAATCCACATTTATCGCCATACGACAGTTATATCAGAAGTATCAAATTTTAACGCGTGTAAAACTTGTCATATTTGTAAAAAAAAGAATATATTTCCTAAGAAAAGTAAATAAGTCAAGTAAAAAACATTAATTTCTACTGTCGCCTAGTAAAGACACATACCACATACAAATTTATAATATTTTTAAATAACATACCTGCATTATACAAATGTGGTATGTTCTACTACTAAGTTGATTATCGGACAGACTACTACACAGACTTCGGGTTGGTGTGAAGTACAGTGCCATGATTTTCAGGCAGTCTATAGTGTTTTTGACTTGTGTTAATATTTATAGTTTTATTTAGTCAAAAAAATCAATTGATATTATTAGTTTACAATGATCATAAGATTATTCTTTGAGCTATAAATTAAGCAATATTAGGCAGGTCAAAGGGATTGATCATATAAAGGATTACATTAATTAAAAATATTAATTCATTTTTTTATTTTCATTAAGTTTACAGAGCAAATATTATTTATAACAAAGTGTCCATTGTATAGAGAGACATTCTCGATTATTTTGCATGCGTAAAGCTTTTTAATTTGCACAATAGGTAAGCTTGGTGTACATTATTATTTCTGATCTATTTTTTTCTTTTTGTTTGTTGCAGTGTATTTAAGATGTTAGGCGTTAAGGGAGGAGTGTAGATGTCTACATAGTATACCTATAGTTTATAAAAGGACATAGTTATATATTATTACAATAATAATATATTATGAATAAAATAAAAAATAAACTGAATCGAAGTGGAACGGATAAACAACCGCTTTCCTTTAAAAGGTAGTAATATTTTGCTTATTATTGTTTTGCATGTTTATTATTTTGTTTTTAATACATTACCCATGTTTTGGGATACTACATATTTTTGTCGATTTACCATTATTATGATTATATCACAAAAAATATGAATTGTTGTGGTTCAAATTGTTAATGTGGTATCCAATTTCACTTTCCTTTGATAGCAACGCGATATAAATCATGAGAATACATCTCAAATATTACGTTAAGAGTACCACAGTGTTGTGTAAGTTTTATTATAATTATTACGTATGGTTTAATAAGTGTTCGTTCGGCAGCTCATATCATCGTGAGCAGTGACCGGTCGGCCGCACCACACATAGTGAAGTAAGCTACACCAATGCAGGCCTCGCGGCGGCGCCTCCACGCTATATACACTATACCTGTATACCGTACACCGGGGCGTCGTAATAACGAGGTCCCCGGGCGATGCAGCGCGGGCCTGTCTCATTTTATGTTGTAGGAATAATTCCCTCTAGACTAAGGATAACCAAGTAAACTTATAGCTAAGGGATGTTTTATTTTTACTGTGCCTGTAACACTCGTGTGTCAATCGATATACTTTATTTTCTTGTTGAGTTTTATTAAGTTGGGCTCGCAGTCCCCGTGTAATAGAGTTCACGATTTATTTTTGTATTCAAATCTTTAGGAGACATGATTTATGTGAAATGAATTGTAACAGTATTTAAATAATATCAATTGGCATCTCTTGTATAAATTTTATTGCTTATTGTTAATTGGTTTGAGTGGTGTTTTCGGGGAGTAAGCTTATTTTTTTAACGTAAACGTAGATTGTAAAAGTTTCGCGCAGTCTGACACTATCGCAAGGAATAACATACTATTTGGATAAGATTGTAGTAAGGTGTACTTTTAAGAACGTGTAAATACACAGTACTTGCAATTTTTGGGGCTGTTTTGCAAAATTACCCTATTCGGTATCACGATATATGTATATCGATAAAATTATCGATGAATTAAAAATTGTTTGGTATAAAGTTTTGCGTGATCCACAGCGCACGGTGTTGACGTTACGCGAATTAATATGTTTATTTCATATAGTGTCCGATTGACAAAGTTGGTTATTAAGCAGCTATTTTATCGACGGAGTCCGCCGTGCGCTGTGGTCGACGCGAGCTGGTTCCAAATTGTAAATTTCGTTTGGATAAGTTAGCGTAACTCACAGTATGTATGTGTTCAATTGTACGCGGTAGACCTTGGTTCGTCTCAGCATATTCAGATACAGTGCAATACTTAGTATCGTCAGTCGACGCAGCGTCTATATGGTGCATGGCAATGTTCACGTTTCTCTGTTACATTCAATTAGAATAAGTTGGTCCGCTTGATTCACGTTAGGTGCTTTATAGCATTGGGAATTTGAACTGTGGCCGGTGTCGCTAAATCCGTGGGTGAGCTATTTAGTGGTAGGCGGGGGGCGAGCGGGCATGGACGCCGCCCAACGCCTCCGCCGGGGCAGAGCACTTGCGGTCTGTCCCGACCGACGCGTTGGCCCACAGTGGATCAGTGTGGTCCGTCGCGCCGTCGGTCTCCCGGCCCGCCCGCGCCCACTAGCGGTAAGATAGTTTTTAATCAACATTAAATGTGTATTTGTGAATTTTTAACCTTATTTCGGTTGATGTTTCTTTATAAATGTGTAAATGGCTGAGATCTGTAGCGACGTAGTGACACGGAGTGATAGCGAGTGACTGGTTCCCCCTTTTACAATTGATATATAGATAATAAAGTAAATAAAAGTTTGATATGGTTTCTTTTATTTTTATCCTCGTAAATTATTATAGTGTATCATCAACATAGTCCCATTTCTCAAATGGACTAATAGCATCAGGACTAGACATTACCGATTTACAGGAATGATAATTCAGTTCTAGTAATCTGGGTGCACATAGTAAGTAATAATTCCATGTGCCGAATATAACTAATCAATCAAAACTAACAGTTATGATTTCTATATATATTGTTTTATTTAAACTATGAATGACGAGACGAGCATGCCGTTCGCCTGATGGTAAGCAATACGACCGCCCATAAACAGTAGAAACACAATCTAACACCTTAAATTACAGAGTATTGTTTGGTATTCCACTGCGCTCGTCATCTTGAGACATGAGATGTTAAGACTATGTCGAATAGTTATACTGGCTACAATGCCCTTAACTCTGGAATACAACAGTGACTACACTGCTACTTGGCGGCAGAAATAAACATTGCCAGACTTACCCAGGCGGACTCTCACATATGAGACGCCTGCCACCAGTATGTTCTATATCTGTGAGTAAGAGTAAGGGGCCGTTTAAGTATTACGTAACGCAATTTTTCTTGTAAAACGTTACGACGCGTTACAGGGGCGGGAGGGGGTCTCGTACAAAGCGTTATGTAACATTGTTTTTTTTTTTATTTTATAACAATAACAAAGGTATTTTAGCGACTTTCCGGTATTTTGCGTAAAATAATTGTGAATATTAGAAAAAAATTGTAATTTTAAAATGTTAAATGTTACGGCGCGCTAACTTGGGGTGGTTAAAAATCTTCAAAAAATGCGTTACGTAATATTTGAACGGCCCCTAAGTCTTCGATTTCAAAAATTTCAAAATATCAACCACCTTATCTCATTTGGGAAATCGTGTAAAGAAATAAAAAAAGTTATAATAATCTTTTATTAGTATTTGATGTACAAAAATATACAATTTATAAAATGTACATATTGACTTATAATACAAGAATGGCATTAACTAAACATAGTTATTCTAGTTCGCTAAACGAGATCCAAATATGGACGGATTTAACGTAATTGTACACGTCCTAGCGGTTGAGATCTATGAAGCAAAACTACTTATCTAAGATCGACTCCAAAAATTACGTTACATGTCAGGCGAACTCTTATCCGCAGGAAGGGTCCCGCGCAGCTATCTCAGTGCAGCAAGATACCTCGGGCCCCAAAGGTCAACAGGAGTTTTGGTTGGTATGCCGGTGGTATACAGGGGTTAGGGACTCGGTCCAATGCTCGCTCGGATGATATACTCCCGAGTGTCGACATTGGGCCGTAAGACCGCTGAAACTAATATAACCGTTCCACTCACCCCACAGGTAACGATATCGCGTTTTTGACCGCCGAAAAAAAGGCGAGCTCTTGTCGAAAATCTACAATATAAAATTTCTATAAAAATATTTTTCAAGAGTTGAGTAATTTCATAGTGTTATTGTCTCGATCTTAAGACTAGAAGTTTTCTTCATAGATTTCAACCTTAGTGATGTAGTGAGTATTTTAATATTAAAAAGCCTTTCCAAATCTATGTCTATCGGTAAACAAAAAATATAAATACAATAAAAAGCTATAACCACAATTAATAATGGAAGAATGTAATAATTCAAAAAAAAATATTAATCGATTAAAAAGATCCTTGTATGTTCTAAGATATAACTGAAAAATATTCGCTACACCACTAAACCTTATTATGAGTATAAATAATAATTATTTCAATTGAGCATTTCGTTAATGTACTTAATATTTGCTTATTACATGTTTCTGTACAAAAATACATGAATCCGAAGTATATTGTCATTACAATTATTTTATTAGCATTTGTACATTTGTTAGTCTTAAATACATTTAAATTATTTATTCAATCGACTGCTAAAACATGAAGTTTTTTGTTGTAGACATCACCACATTTTTATTAAAAACTTGATGCAGAAACTTAAATTTGATAGTATCGTCATTTTTTCGGATAGTTATTCGTAGTGCTACCTATTTCAATTTAAATTATCGACCAAACATCGATTGGTTATAAACTTGTAGAAATGCTTAAGTAGCTAAGAATTTCATTATGAAATAGTTAAATTCCAAATGAACACAATCTTCCTATTACCATATTACAATAGGTTGGCTACGTAGCCCGCTAGTTAGTTATTTATACATTTACTTATTACCTGTTAGTACGTCATCCGTGAAGGAAGTTCATGTTATGATAAGTTTCATGGCTCGATTACAGATTCTATAAATATTTTTATGATTGATGTCCAATTGGTTTCAATTGGTGATATATTTTCTGATTACTTATGTTTATGCGAATATTTGACATTAAAATTGAACTACTTTTTTTCGGATGTTATCGCTGTTATTATATTTTAATTTTCTCGCGACGTTTCAGACTTTGCAGTCTACGTGGTTACCAAAAGCAAAAAAAAGTTGTATAATTGTAAAATGTAGATATTGTAACTTTGATTTTGCGGGGATGACCAACCTTAGTCCGCTCCGTGACCATGAAGGCTACAGTCTTGAAAACGTTGGAAGAAAATTAAAATATAAAACCCGCGAAAAAATACGAAAAAAAAACTTTAATTTTAATTAAAATTTATATCAACGGATATCCCATTTCAACACTTACACATATTACTTTAAAGCTTAGTCTCGGGTTTGGCTGCTTGTTTCCTAAACCCGTGCCTCCGCGGCCGGCCGGCCGGACACGCGCCGTACACGGTGTCCGTGTACCCGTCCGGCCGACCGTCGGGGTGTCTGTGCGGGTACAAGCCGTCGCCGTACGTAGGGCTTTGGATCTGCGAGGTGGCGGAACAGTTCGAGCGGCGGTCGCTGTCGTTGTCGTCACCACTGTCTACGTCGCCTGAAATTAAGAAATTAAGTAGGGACATTGCAGCTCGTGCTTTCGAGCTAATGTTTAAAATTTTGTTGTTCATTCTGAGAAATGTATTATAAGTTCTTAATATTTTTGAGATAAATACGCTGCAACTATGCTAAAGAGATAATTAAAATAATTCTATTATTGTGTATTTTCCAAGTGTCTGGAAGGTCAAATCAAAAATTAGAAAGAAAGAAAAGACACTCAAAGATGTTTCGGAAGTGATGAGAAAAACCCGTGGAGTCAGTAATACAACAACAAAATAAAATTATAACAGACAATACAATTTTATCACAATCATTATCCATTTAAGGGCAAGTTACATGAATTAATTAATAATTATTCTCCTTTATTAAGGTATAATAGCCACCAAATAACTCGAGCACGCTACCGCGTCGCGAGGAATATTTTAGTACGTAAAGTATTGTGTACTTTTTTATTGCTTTGAATGACGAGACTAGCTTGCTGTTCGCCTGATGAAAAGCGACACGACCGCTCATAAACAGTATAAACACCATCCAACACCATGAATTACAAAGAATTGTTTGGTATTCCACTTCGCTCGCCATCCTAAGACATGAGATGTTAAGTTTTATTATGTCCAGTATTTACACTGCCCTGCCCTTAACCGGAACACAACAGTGACTACACCAGTGTGTATTGCTCCTTGGCGGTAGCAATAGACATTGCAGTGGTACCTACCCAGGCGGACTCACATATGACCTACCACCAGTAAGTGCCTAAACTAAAAAAAGTTCTACGCCGTAAACTACATTAGGAGAGTGAAGTTGTTTGCGAGGTATTATGTGTAGAAGCGTACCGTCACTGCTGTTGTTGCTGGGCACGTGCGCGTCGCGGAGCCGCGGCCGCCGGCGCCAGTAGCGGAACTCGCGCGGCAACGTGTACGAACGCGGCAGGGATATCTGCAAATATACCAACACCGATGTATTATTTATACGAGCAAGGCGAAGTGACGTCACAACCCACCGGTGGCGAACGGTGAAATTTTCTGCAAGGGAATCCGACATAAAATGTAGGTACCTACTAATATAATAAGTTTATATGGAGAATGAGAAAAGTATGAATTACAGGTAAAGTCGAGAGCACATGTTCTCCATTCACCGTCTCCTTATTTAACAATAACATAAAGCAGGTCGTTATTGAGCGTACGGAATATTAGGAATGGAATTGGTGAATTCGTTCGAGTTTTAGAACCTCTAGGAGGAGGGGGTGGCAGCTGCCCCTCCCTGCCCCCCCCTTGGCGACGCCGTTGTATGTACATCATATTATATTGCTAGCGACACTATTAGATAGACAATTTAATAAGGAACATTTACAATTTTGTATAAGGCCTAAAATATAATATTTTTTATTCATAAATGTTTACATATGTCCGTCTGTAATTATGTGCCGTAAATGTATGGAACGAATTCTCAAGGCTGTTCACTCAGGTGAGTATATCAAATCAAAACAAAGTCCCTAGTACCTAAAGTCGTTGTTAAATTATCGCGTTATGGCTTCAGCACAATCTAGATGACAGATCAGCTCCATCCTGGTGAACTTCAAGTGCTGCAACTTCCTACTGGGCCCCCTGAGTCACGGGCCGTGACGCCTCCTACCGAGGATATTTAAGCCTTAGACCACCACGCGAAACCTAGTGCGGGTTGGCAGACTTCACATGCCTTCTAAACTAATTTAGAATTCTTAGGCACGTAAGGCTAACGGTGTTTTCTTCTTTTGGGTATCTGAATACTTATGTCTCTAAGTACTCACCTAACTATACGAAAATTTTATGAAATTGTATTTCTCGTTTTGTTTTTTATTACTTTTATTTTTTCACTCAAAAGAAGTTTAATTTATCGTAAATTATGTTTACCACCTGTGTGGCCAATAAATGTTTTTTTCTTTTTTTCTCGACTGCTGAAGCGAGCTCTAATTGACAAGCAATACACACGTAACTTCGAAAAGTCAGAGTGTTTTGAACTCTCGTTAGAGACTTACTATATACCAGTGGCGATGGGTGAAAATTTTCTCTACAGTTAAGTAACATAATATAATACGCTGTTCACAATAAATTAAAATCAGTAAAATATAATACTTAATAATTTCCTTCTAACATAAAAATTATGTCTAGTCTCTGAATTTACAAAATAATCATATATTTTGAACATAGGTACCTAAAAGAGTCCAACAAGAATTAATAACGCACAAACACTAATTATACATTCTAAATTTTTTAAATTATTCGCGCCAATAGCTCAACATGAAGCCCGCAAATTCTCGGGTTACCCAGAAGTACACAGACACGCACGCATACATATATTTTTACGCCACTTTAAAAAAAATTGACAATGACACCGCACTGCGTGTGAAAAAGACAACAATATCGCGAGGGGGGAAGCTATGCGCGGCCGGGTTCACTTCGAATACTATAAGGCGCGAGCATTGCGCGCGAGTTACGATTTAACGAATTGACATAAACGACAGATATCATTGAAGTCTTGATTTAATTTAATAATTATAAGATGACTTGTTTAATATACTAGTTTTATTCTAGTTATATTGTTACGTTTTTTTTATTATTTTTAATTAATTTACAAAAGGTAACCCGGTAGGAATCGGCTTGTATGGACGCTACGCCACTGCTATATACTTTGGTTTTGAACCTGCGCTCTGTTAGTTCCGTCAGTTAGAAACAAGTCGATGTTGAGTGACGCCTGACCTGACTATCGATGTCGCTGGGCGGTCGCGGCGTGTCCCGCGCGGGTCCCTCGGGACTGGAGTCCTCCCCACTGCTGCCGGCCGCGCCTTCCTCCTTCTTTCTATTCCTGATAATAAATAAATACAATAAATAATCAATTACTTCATTGTTCCAAAAATATTTGTGTTGTGAATATCGGGAATTGGCAATTTTTTTTCTTTTCCATAAATTTTATTTCGTTTAATAATTGTAATACAATACACATTTTTAAAACTAACAACAATAATAATTAATATAGATATATTTGTTATAAATTAATTTTGTCATCATTAATTTGTACTCACGTATAAGGCGGTCCCCAATGACAGCACACCTGTCTATTGCACCCCTCTAAATAATGAGGAGCTAGCAGGATCTCAGGAGTCCTGCACCTCTGCATCTTCCGCATCTGCTGGTCTATCTTCTTCCCCCCCAGCCCGGGATACGGGAACCTCTCACAATTCTGCCCGTACTGGGCACAACCCTCGTAATTATTCCTTATATTGTCTATACTTTGGACGTTAGCTAAAGCGTTGTGTAACGCGGAGACGTACTCGTCTTTACCTTCGTATTTGTATTGATTATTTTCGCAATACCCAGAATATTCCCCCATTTGTCTATGGTCTTCGGAGTATATGTTATTTTGAGGTATCCGCGGCTTGTCTATGGCGTTGTCGTAGTTGTTACCAGAGACATCCGCCATATAATTTCCGGGACTGGTATTTAAAACGTTCCTAGGGCTGCCACAGCTTCCCTCATAATTCCTCGTTTCCAGATAATTCGGGGACCTCAGTGGCGTTCTATCGTTTCTAATATTCGCCGGATTCTCGTAGAACGTTCGCGCATTGTCGTACCTGTTTGGTAACCTTCGCATTTTTAAGTCATTGATATCGGGGTTTGACGATTCGTTGTTTTGGAAGTTCGAAATGTTGAATTCGGGCTTTATTTCTGTGTACGTTGGGTATAGATTACAAGTGTGGGGTACTACTGGGTAGTTTTGGTACGAGTGGGTCATTTCTATACTAGGCCAGGCGGGCGGTTCCGCGTGCGTTTTCGCGCGTGGGATCGGCTGTCGTTGTAAACTGCTGTATATTTCTTCGGCGGCTACTGGAGTTGTCTTTGCTAATTTCCCTTGTTTGATCTCCTCCTCGATGACCCTTAGCTCTGCGAGTTGTTTTTGTTTTTTCTCTTGCAGTTTCTGTTGGATGTTGACGCGGGAGCCGACGCTGGAACCTTCGTTTTCTGATGAACCACCCTGTATAAAATGTATAGTAATATATTTTATTAACTGCCACCATACTATATGGTATTTTTTGTTAGATAGTTAATTTAAATTAAAATAAAGTAAAATTTGTGTATCATAGTTATATCGACGGTTGAAAGGCTAAGGGGCCGTTCAAGTATTACGTAACGCAATTTGGGGGGAGGGGGGGGGGGTCTCGTATAAAGCGTTATGTAACATTGTTATTTTTATTCTAAAACAATAACAAAGGGATTTTAGCGACTTTCCGGTCGATCGGTCGGTTAATTTTGCGTAAAATAATTGTGAATATTAAAAAAAACTTATCAGTTTAGAGTTACATAACTTTTGGAGGGGCGCAGGGGCGTACAGGAAAACGTTACAGCGCGTTACATGGGGCAGTGGTGTCGTCAAAAATCTTTATAAATTGCGTTAGTACGTAATATTTTAACGGCCCATAATCGACTTGAGCGTTTTTTTGCTACACTAAGTTTCATACATATTTAAAATCAGCACTTTTTTCTATGTTTTATTAAACTAGTTAAAAGTTTTGAAAAAAAAATGTCGTTTAGTCAATTAGCCTTTGAACTGTTGATATAATTTTAACCGTCATTTTTCCAATGAGTGTATTTTTGTTATTGTTTACTCTGTATTGTTTGCCTAATTTTTTTTTGCTTTAATCGCGTATAACATTTTAAAACAGCTATATTATTATAAGCTAGTAACGTTACATGGTGGTTATGCGCGGCGGGGAGCGGCCGCCTCCAGAAGGCGGCGGCGGGGGCGGCGGGCGGCGGCACGAACGACGTCGGCTTCTTCTTCTTACGGCCGTTTGCTGCGCTGGAGATATATCACACGTTACAATATACCATCACACAACCATAGATTTAAAATGTATAGGCAGTGGCGGCCCTAAACGACGCAAGGCCGCAGGCGAAAGCAAAAAGAAACAGACGCGAGGCCCCGAGCAGAATAAAAAAACGTTCCCCTGTTTTAACAGTTTGGTCTGTAAGAACGTAAAAAAAGGTTCTGCGACGTACTGCGCGAGGCCTCTGTAAGCGAGGGTCGGACGGTTGCCCGATTCGTCTCCCCCAAAGGCCGCCTCTGATCCTAGGTATATACACATAAGCAAAACTGTTGGTATAATTATATGGGCTTTATTAAGTTAAAATAAAATAAAATGTGTTATTCATCACGTAGGCGAACATAGTTGTACTTATAAGTCACGATACATGAGAATATTTAATTATTATTTAAATAAAGTCGCTTATATAAAGGCAATTTATATTGGACATAAAATAAATGAAAGTCTAAAAGTAAACGAAATAGCCAGCTCGGGCTGGCTGATGTTACTCCAGTACATGATTTGTTTTATCTGTATGTTCCAAAAAAAACATCCAAATCCGTTCAGCAGTTCTGCGTTTACTTTTAAGAAATATCTCCACAACCTACATTTTTATAAATAAACTAGCTTTTGCCCGCGGCTCCGCCCGCATTACAAAGTTTTTCGGGCTAAAGTATTCCGTTATAAAAGTCACGCTATATATTTTCCCGGGAGTCTATGTTCTTCCCAGTGTCTCAAACTGTCTCCATACCAAATATTCATTTTAATATGTTGGGTAGTTTTTGAGTTTAACACGTTCAGGCAGTCGGATGCAGCGGGGGACTTTGTTTTATAATATATTTTTGTAGAACTTTTTAAGAGGAACAATCCCGTCATACATCATTGTTGCATAGCTTTAACTTTTTACGCAGCGCACGCAACGGAAGCTCTCAAAACTAATAAATTTTCCCCGTTTTTGCAACATGTTTCATTACTGCTTCGCTCCTATTGGTCATAGCTTGATAATATATAGTCTATAGCATTTCAAAAACAAAGAACTATCCAACACAAAAATCTTTTTTCAGTTTGAACCGGTAGTTGCTGAGATTAGCCATTACTGCTCCGCTCCTATTGGTTATAGCGTGATGATATATAGCCTATAGCACTCCACGAACAAAGGGCTATCCAATGCAAAAAGAATTTTTCAATTTGGACCGGTAGTTCCTGAGATTAGCCATTACTGCTCCGCTCTTATTGGTCATAGCGTGATGATATATAGCCTATAGCACTCCACGAACAAAGGGCTATCCAATGCAAAAAGAATTTTTCAATTTGGACCGGTAGTTCCTGAGATTAGCGCGTTCAAACAAACAAACAAACAAACTCTTCAGCTTTATATAATAGTATAGATAATATTTATGTTACCTGTTACAGACGGGGTTAGAGAACCGGCAGTTGAACACGCCTGGTATGGTAGCATTATCACCCTGGTTTGCTTGCTTTCCTGAAAGTATCATAAACAAAATTAGCTATTTCTTGGTATCAGGCACTGAATGTATTAAACCCCAGTTCAGCAAAAGCCTAAGTCCGTGCCTGCATATACTGTATATTTTAGATAAATTATAAATGGTAAAGTAAAGCGTTGATTATTCCATAATACACCCAAGAGACTGCTTAACTCAACAGCTAGGTTCGCTTCGCCAGAAAATTAAGGAGTTCCGCACATAAAATATTGAACCACAGTTGGTTATTGAAACGATCCCAATCTCAATCTCAATCTCAAATCAGATTCCTGAATGAACCAATCACAATAACTCATTTGAACGCATGTCAAAAAACGTCGTTCGGATTGGTCCATTTTTGAGATAGATCAAAAAAAGCGATTTGGATGGTTGATTGAAAATAGCGGTAATATTTTAAGCTATCTGCACTTCATTTCTTTACCAGTGTTAGATGAGATTCATATAAATATTAGACTTCTTGGTATATTGGTATATACTTGGGCACAGCTAAGATTACGTTTAGGGAGGTGCATCTACATTTACACACTATAAGTAGGTAGTACATAATATCATTAAATATGTTTTTTTAAATCTCCCGAGTATTTGTATATGCTAAACCATAATAACACCCGTGGTCGATAGTTCCCATTGTTATACAGTGATTTATTTTTGTGATTTCTTTCAGACAGTGGGGTGCGCGTGCACACCATTGCACTTCTCTTCTACATAAAAGTATAAAGTTGATTATTCGAATATATCGGTTTCCTAAACACGCATGTCTCCAATTAATTCGAATAATCGCTCGATTGTAATATATTTGATATACCTTGTTGATTTTCGCCGAGCATGTAGCCGAGTCTTCGCACATGAAAGTACCTGCAAATGAAGTTACGTTTTATTTGTGTTCGTATAATCGATAATTTTATACAGGGTGTTACAAAACTGTTCCTAAAGATTAAGACAGGTCATAGCGGTTTTTTACATTATTATTTATTCAAGGTGTGTCGAAGACTTTGCAGCCTTCTTGGTCATGGTCTTCAATGTATAACATACGCGTAACATAAGAAACCATCACAGGTCATTGCGTTGGTATTTCCTGATACTCTGTCACAATGGCATTAAAACATCGCAATCGAATTTCATAATTTTACTAATGACTTAATGGCGATATAAAACATATCCTATCACCACAAAACGAATGCTAGTGAGACGGTGTTGTACCACCGCGTACGTCATGTGAGTAATGTACCTGTAGTAGAGCAGCATGAAGCCGATGCCGGCGGCGGAGGCGGCGGCGGCGGCGGCGGCCGTGGCCAGCGGCGCCTGCGCCTGCCCCGACCACCACCACGCCGTCACCAGCAACCAGTTCTCCACCATCATCACCACGTAGAACGTCACCTGACCACACACCACTACATTAACAACCCTGCTTACTCCAACGTGGAAGGATCAGAAGATAATGGTAAATTCATTGTAGATTTTATACAATCTAATGACTAAACGAAGCTCGCCATAAAAGCACGAGTCAATAATTATGTTTTTTGAAATCGCGTTACAGGATGTTCTAACATGAGAACAATATTTTAAAACAAATAAAATAGAACAATATTTTAAAGTAAATAATTTTATATGATTTTTTTTTAATTAAATTTAACATTTCCACATAAAAAGATGATGATTTAGATTTTGATAGTAATATTCTATATTAAAATTCACTATTCCGTTATTCGATACGTAGAAATATGTTATATATTTTGACCTGAAGTTGGCGCCACTCACCATCTTCTGCCTGTGGTTGTGTTCGTGCAGGTTGACGTACGCGAACACGTAGATGAAGGCGATGAGTGCGGAGAGACACGCCTTGCGCGGGCGACTGATGCGCTCGCCGTGGAACACGTTCTTGGGCGATATCAGCCACAGGAACATGGACAGCCAGTGCAGACCTTCGGAAAGGGTATAGTCAGACTTTATAGAAATAGTATGCAATTTATAAAAGCTTTTATATTACACGGCCTTTAAAAGGATTAAAGATGGGATTTTTTTTTTGGTATTTTAATGATTTTAAGAAAAGTACGTATGTGGGAATGAAACGTTAGTGTGATGCATGGAATGGGAAGTGCGTGAGCGAGATGAAAGAGAGACGAGTGTATGACAGTCGAAAGGAGACGGGCGAAATTGGGCTTGACTGTACACTTATGAAACATTTATCAATATTCCTCTTCTATTTTTATATCAGCCATTAAAAAATATTAGATTGTATTACAATGGGAAAATAAAATATGTTTTGTTATGAATAAGTAACTGACTTCCGGTATCGCGAATATCAGGCTGTCTATTATTAATGTATATTAGGTATTATTGTTATTTGTTTTCTGTACTTCTGCGCAAGTGAATGTTTTTGGTTTGATATTTTTATTTTAACGACTACGGCTTTTTGAGAATATTTTGACGATTGCTGCTTTAATGAACTACCCACGCTTATTCAACAACGGACTTTTATTTCTTGCTTGTTCGACTGATTTTGCTTGTTCTACCAGATTTCGAAAAGTATCGATGAACCATCAACACCATTGTGTTAATTGTAGCATTGCTACATGGCGTTGTAACACTACAGGAATTCGTCCAATTGAAAACGAAATAGTTCTTTCAATAATATAAAATCAGTATAAACTCATGCCCGTTTCCATGAAGGAGAAGATAAAAGAAGATGTGCAACCTACACTTAGATTCATCTTGCGATAAGTACTTAAGTACCTTCATATCGGTCCTCGTCGATTCCATGCGATAATTTCAATTCTGGTTATTATTTAAGCCAGCTGCTCATTAGTCAACACGGCAATCCAATGGACAATGATTAGGTGCTGTGAACATCTTGTGCTATCGGGTAAATGCGAAGTTATTCACAGAAAAGTGTTTTTTTTTACGCTATATTGTATAGCGATTATTTCTTTACTCCCGTTGTAGAGACAGATTTTTTTTTCTAATTTAGAAATGGTTCTATTATTCCTATAAAATAATGCATAAATTATCTCTGTAACACCAAGCCCAAGGTTCTATGAAGTTTCGCCCGTCTCCTTTCGAATTTGCTAAGTAAGGATCACGACAACGGAAAAAATGGGAAGACGGAAAAAATAATCAATAAAAAAAGACGGTACTTTGGAACAATATTTCAATCCGAACAAATCCCACTAACATGTTATTTATCTACTGTTTTCTTAGAAGGATTTATAGCTTGAAAATAATAAATACTGGATTTTTGTAAGAATTTGAAATTAGTAAAGAAGTTATAATTTATTATAATTTATAGTACAGTTATAAAAAATATAAATTCCAATGTAATCAGTTTTTAAACATGTGATAGAGTACTCACCTATAACTAAAAAGACCCAGTATTCGTAGACTAGAGCGTAGACTGTGAGCGCGCATATTCGAGCCGAGATCGTGCCAAGCCGCCACAGAAACTACAAACAAACGACATAGTGTAATAATATGCCTTTTAACATGACTACTTATATGAAGAGTTCTCAATTTCACTACACCTCATCTTACTTAAGAGACTTTGAAGTCGATTCAGTTTTAGATTTTATAACGTATTTACGACTTTCTATAAAGGTTGATATGTATTTCTGATAATAAATACCAATTTAAAACATGAAAAATTCAGTCACATTGCTCTAAATATAAGTTTCTTTTAGATTTTATAAGGTTGGGACGACTTCCCCTAAGGGTTAATATGTATTTATGATAATAAATACCAATTGAAATATGTAAAAATTAAGTGACATTATTCCAAACATATTGCGAGTGTCTTTCGTATCTCTTACCTGAAATATGACCCCCAACCACGTGAGCACGAGTCGATGCACGTTCTGCAGCCGCACGTTCTTGCTGAAGCTGGCGAGCGCCCAACACACAGAGAACAACGACAGCGACGCTGAGATCACGTTCAGCTCCGCGAACGCCTTGTTTGCTAATCATAAAATAAAGGTACTACACACTCAGTGAAATAAATGTACTACATACTCAGTGAAATATATGTACTATATACTTAGTGAAATAAATGTACTACACACTCAGTGAAATAAATGTACTACATACTCAGTGTAATAAATGTACTACATACTCAGTGTAATAAATGTACTACATACTCGGTGAAATAAATGTACTACACACTCAGTGAAATAAATGTACTACATACTCAGTGTAATAAATGTACTACATACTCGGTGAAATAAATGTACTACACACTCAGTGAAATAAATGTACTACATACTCAGTGAAATAAAATAGTCGTAACCATGAAGGCAGTCTTCGCAATGGTAATCTATATATATAAAAATGAATTGCTGTTCGTTAGTCTCGCTAAAACTCGAGAACGGCTGAACGGATTTATCTTATCTTGGTCTTGAATTATTCGTGGAGGTCTAGGGAAGATTTAAAAGGTGAGAAAAATTCGAATAATTGCCGGGAAAATCCTCAAAACAGCATTTTTCTATTTCCCATACAAACGTTTTCTAACTAATACGTAGAGTCAATTTGAGCTTTATTACTATTGTATAAAGTTCACTGTTGTCTAAGCAATGTAGGTGTGTTCCTAACATCAAAGCAGTGTGCGTTGGAGCACAGAATATAATAATGTAATGTCGTGTTCTGAAACTCAACAAAAGTGATATCGCGGACCCGACTAAATTGAACAGTCACAAAATTTAATATATCATTAGTTATTTGGTTGGCTTCACGATATTATTTCTTTTGTTTTACTTTAAAATGCATGTTTTCGTTATGGACAATTTTTGAGCTACTTTTGCATATCTATACTTATAATAAATCTGTAGAGAGGTCAATTCTGTACATGAAATATATTTCCAAAATAACTGGGGGTGATTAGGGGATCGATACTGATGCTAAAAATGCAATTAGTAAAATTTTTGTCTGTCTGTCTGTATAACCGTTATAGAAACAAAAACTACTCGACGGATTTTAACTTAACTTGGTACAATTATTTTTCATACTCCTGAGCTGGTTATAGTATACTTTTCATCACGCTACAATTAATAGGAGCATAGCAGTGATGGAAAATGTTGGGAAAACGGGAGAAGTTACTCCATTTTTAAGCTTCCGTCATTTCGTGTGCAACCTTAATGGTTAAAAGTTCCTTCGATTTCACCAGGATCCCATCATCAGACCCTGACCGGACAATCGGACCACCTGCATACCACCATAAATTAAAAAAACATCCCGACAAATTGAGCACCTTCTCCATTTTTGAAACCCGAAATCCACGCGGGCGAAGCTGCGGGCGGAAGCTAGTAATAAATAAATCGGTAAAAATTTCGTTTAGTAGTTTTATTTCAAAGCCAAAATTTCGCGTTAACGTATTTCATAGCGAAATAAAAGTTCGATAATGCCACTGCCACTCCTGCTTGTACATTTGTTGATGCTTGCGTTTAAACACGCGTTACTAAGCGCGTTAAAGAAGTAACCAAAGTTAGCGCGTGTTAATACACCACGGCGCAGGTGTAGAGGTGGAATAATGAACAACCCAGGTATGGTCAATGATATAAATTGATGTGTCCATCAGTCTAGTCATCAATATTGAAAAAAATATTTATAGAGCCCACATTAATACAGCAAATTAAAAAAAGACAAAAATTGGACACCCTGTATTAAAACTTTTACAAGCAAGTATAGCGTATAGATTCTATTATGCTAAGTTTAGACTACTAAGTTTTTCTCAAATTTCAGGTGCGTTTATATTAGCGTCATTATTTCAATAGTTTTTCCACACATTGCTACTTCTCGCAAATCCTACAACCTTCAAAATTTTTAAGTATTCGCTTGCCGTGATTGTTGCTGTAAAAATCGCTTGCAGAAATTAACATCTAATAATTTTCTTGCTAATTGTGACCGCACTTCATAATAAAATTCTTACCCGAGGGCTCATCTATCGTCGGCTCCGGAGTGACTCTAGCTCATTGGCGATTTCGTGGTTGGTGTCCTTGAACAGGATGTGCAGTTGGAGTAATAACATCGGCGCCGCCTCGCAAAACGCGTGGACTAGACGTAGCATACCTACGATCAACATTGATTTACATTTTCATAAAAATAAAGTACCGCGTTGACGCTGTGAACATATCGAAAAACACACAAAACTAAAATTTCAAATTATAGTTGAAAATATCCTCAATTTCATTATTATAGTGTTGTGTTTGTGTCACGTCTTATTCATAGTATATGAAGTTAAACCCCTCCGAGCGTTGAACATTCTTTCGATATAATACGGCGCATTGACAGCGATTATTAACAACAATCAAACTCTAATATTGATAGATTAGTCATAACAAGCATTTTAGAAAAAAAAAGGGTTCTTTACATATTTTCTAACTCAATAACTATACACTTACATAAATCTCTCACTTGATGTTTAACCCTCCGTAGCTCGACGGGTACAAGCAGTCTCGCATACCGCCACAACACCCCGAGTTGTAAACAATGCAACATTATTGGAAGCCAGGGCGGGCGGTCCTTCCGGCCCTCACTTGCCCACCATACGTGCAGGTACCAGCGGAGGGAGAGGACCTGTGGAAACAACAGTCATTATCATTTTATAAAATATGAGCATTATGAGGGACGAGGAAATTTTATTTTTCGAATTTTCCTGCGTTTCTGTTTGCCAGATTTGTGCCGATTGGTTAAAGTTAGATAATTGTAAGCACTGAGAATTTTAAAGGGAATAATTTCTTCTTTACTCTCTAGCCAGTTCTTACATCATTACAGCGCTATCTAGCGTCACTGTCCTGAATTAAATCAATTATTCCATCGTATAATACTTTAATATTGTACCCAGTTTTGTGAACCAAAATAAAAAAAAAAAAAAACTCATATTAAACAAACCTGAGATATAAGTAGCGATGTGATCACAATAGATATAGCCGCTGCAAACGTGCCCTTATAGCCTCGTTCGAGTAGCGCGTATCCCATTACTACATCGAACACGACGTCGCAGAAATACCCAGCCAGCGAGATCACGTTGAACAGTACGTCGCAAAGGGGCAGAAACTCTGCCATTACGGAACATTTCTCTATTTTATCACGATGTAAATAATCGTTTTTCGTTCATTTGCTGTAAACAAAATGTTATTTTTGCAACAATTGCGTGTAATGAAACGTAGTGCACATTTCGTTTCACATTATTAATAAATGATGCGTCTGTCCTGTGTATGTGGAACCGTGCGTGCGTGTTAAATAAATTTTTAAATATATTTAAAACATCCTTGGTAATTTAAACTATAACGTTTATTTTTGTAACATTTTTTTGCAAGTTATTTTTATAATGACAATGAAAATATATGATTGAGATGACTACCATCCGTAAAACATTTTCCGTAAATTGAAACGCCAAATATGCTTGACGTAAGACGCGAATAAGTTTGCGACTACGAATTTATGAAACTAATTTTTATTTCGAGATAATTCTACTGTTTGTTTAAGAAAATTATGTCTAATTACCCAGATATTGTTAGTAAAATAGGCAAAGAATCATCTAGGTCTGCCTGTAAAAAGTGTGGTTATGCAGGACATCTTACATTTCAGTGCAGAAACTTTATAAAAGTAAGTTTGTTATTTTAAACAGCAATGTAAATAAATATTACTGATAATGTAGAGAGGATGTCCTAAATGTATTTTTACGCAATATTTTAGCTTTCTTAGGAATGTAGTCGCACAAAAGTGTGATCATTCCTAAGGAAAAAAATTTGTTAACAAGTTATTTACTAATTAAATCTGTATTATTATTACTTCTGAGAACTCACCAGTGAATTATTAAACAGTACTAGCTAATATGATAATATCAAGAGTTGTACTCAATATTCAAAGTTATTTGAGTTTACTGTAAAGAATAGATAAAATTTCAGTTGCTAGTTTGTTAATCATTTACCTTCGGCATTTTATTAACTTTTATTTAGGGATTTGTGGAGTATAGCACAACAAAAGCATTGTTTGTTGAATTATAATGCAATACTTTCTAAACAAAGCTATTTGGATGCAGCGTGGCATGGCTTTTTGCCCAAAAATATTGATTCCTTTCCAATAATTATTGTATTATTATTGTACATATACACTCATGTCTTTTATCCCTGAAGGGGTAGGCAGAGGCGCATTTAGTCCTACTTTTCAGTGTGTGCATTCCCTTCCATGATGCAATAGAGCCTACTGTCATGTCTAGTATAAATTCCAGGATTCGAGTTGATATTGAGCAGAAATACCCCATATCACTGTTTGATTTGGTATTCTAATCCGAAACGTTAGTATGGTAATCATACTGTGCACACTATACAACCACACAAGTGATTTTATAACAACTTGATTAATAAAAATTAATATTACTTTACAGATAGATCCAAATAAAGAGATAGTTTTAGATGTAAGCAGTACAAGTAGCGACAGTGAAGAGGAATATGCCACTCCACTACAGACCTTAAGAGAAGCAGAGTTGAGACAGAAATTAGCAGAGAAACTTAAAAAGGCGAAAGAGAAAAAGAAGAGTAAGAAGAGAAAGAGATCTAGGTAGTTGGAATAGTTTAAGATTTTATCGATAAATAGGTGCTACCATTTTCAATAAAACATCAATAACATTTTCTTTAATATAATGTGAAAATGGGCTAATTAAAACAGTTATTTTCATGCTTATAAATAACACATTTTGACAATTAAGATTGGGACTATTTATTGGAAATAGCTGTTATTGCTAAATATTGTTTGTGCTGTTACATTTTTATAACTTTTTTATTTATCATAGAGCTTATTTCAGTTATCAAATTCGAAATGCAACAGAGTAATGTAGTACTTAGCTATATTACGATAAATAAGTGTTAATCTTTACAGTAGATGTTTTTGTTAATAGCTGTTATAATATTCTAACTGCATATTAACAAATGTTGAACATAGATATTGTCTTATTGCTTAGCCAGTGACATGCTTCATTATGAATATAATTTTTTAAATTTATCTTAGCACTTCATTATAATTGGAACATTAACTTTTATCAAAAATTAAAAGGCAAACTGATTTTTCTGCATATCAATGCAACATGTAAACTTGTAGGCTGTCAAAACATAATTGATAAATAGACTATTTTATGGTTATTAAGGTCGGTCTTAACAGGGTGCTTGCAGCCTTTCAGTAGCGAGATGGAAATTTAACACATCATCTATTGCCATTGTTTAGCTTGCAGTACATAATTATAAATATTAGAATGCTATTTTCTTATTAAGAAAGACATCCCAATGTTTGGGAAAAATCTATACAATATTTGTAAAATCGAATAAATTCACCGAAAAATCAAAATCTTTTTCCGAGGTAGCAGTACATTAATAAGTATTATAAATACATATGTTTACAGATCCTCAAGTACATCATCCAGTAGCAGTGGTTCATCATCATCGTCATCGTCATCAGAGAGCAGTGATTCAGAAGAAGAAAGGAAAAAAAAACACAAGAAACATAAGTCAAAGAAATCAAAGTCGAAAAAATCATACAAGGAACGGAAGAAAAGTAGAAAATAATATTAGTCTAGCAATATTATATTGTAAAGACTGACTATTGACTAAACACTCAATTTGTATAAAATGAGAATGAAATTAAAATAAACATTTTTTTATTAATAATTTTATTTTTTCTATATTTTCTTTATCCCACCTTATTCTTGAAAAGCAGAATTTCATTCTGCTAATACATGCTTAGAGATCAAATTTAGTTATAAATATAATTTGAATGTCCGTCAACTATACAAAAGTAGTTTTTATGCTAACTTATATATTCTCTTAAAGATTATCCATAAAATACTTTGAAAAGATTAAATAGATAACATACTATATGCATAGGTAGAAAATTTTACATCAGCTTCTACTGCTAACAAATAATTATAGAAAGTGTACACAACACAAAATTAGAATATTTGCAAGGAAAGGCATTTTTAGTTACATTGAAAATGCTCACAAGGCTGCATAGTGGCAGTTGAAAATGAATAATCATGGATATTTCTGCCTTTAAAATTTCGTCATATTAAATTTTAAAGGCCGAAATATCCATGATTATTAATTATTTTACGGTTTTCTTTCAACTTAATCACTAACAATTTAATTTTATACTGTTTAGTTACAGATTAATTTGATGGACCTGAGCTACCACCTTAAGATTGTATCTATTAAAAACATATAATTTTATCGTAATTAATTTGAGTATACAAAGAGCAATACTTAATATGTTGACATAAGATGTATATTTATAATTTCAGTTCTTAAATGTGTTTGATTTGAGCATTGGACTTCTATGCTATTCCTACCTATGAATGATGATGAAATGTAGCATTGTATAAACTTTTGCGTAAGGTTTAAAAGTGCAATTCATAACTAACAATATCAGCAATTTTGTTCTTGTGACATTCTTCAAAGTAAGTGGTAGTTAAGTTAGATAAAAAACTTTTGAATTTTTTTCTAGCTTTGCTCATTAAACGAACAGTGTTCAATATCTCAGTTTTCTTACATAATAATATGTTACTTTTTAGCAGTTCCATTTATAAAATCAAAAATCTAGGTTCATTATCTAAGCAATTGAACGTCTGGTTTTAAAGTTGTTATTGAATATATGCCAGTAAATTTGTATCGTGGTATTTATTTTTGAAATATGTATCGACTCGTCTAGTTCTACGAATACATTGAATATGTATAATTTAGTTGTAAATAACCACATACCTTAGTCGAAAAGTATTTCTGCAGTCAACCAGGATATCTTGCGAAAACACAAAAAACAAACACCAATGTTTCTCACATATTGTATTATAATATTATGAGCTATAGAAATAATTTCCCACGGCAATAACTATTCACATCACGTAAAAAGCTTAGATATTTTGGTTAAGTTGTACCAAGTTTCAATTAAGTTCATGTCAAAAGTTCATTGACACTAGCGCCATCTAGCTGCTGGCATGTGAAACGCTAAAGGCTCGGTCGATCGTTGCGGATACGTTCATTGCAGATGAATGACAACAATGCGTCCAGTTTTATGTTTTGTTTTGTGTTACATTTATTTCGACCCTTTTATGAGTTGGATATAATTTTTCTGTGTTAAAAAATGGTTTATGACTAGATCTTGATCGGTCATGTGTCGTAGTGGTTTTTTAAGATTAGATTTTGGATTAGTTCTGAAATATAAAACATATACATTATACATTTAAATTATTAAGTATGCGTAATTATTTTTTAAATACCAACCTTGAGCAATAGGAGGAACAAGAATTAAGCAGCCGCAGAAAGCCAGGCAAAGCAAATTCCAATGAAGCCTCTTCCATCGCCAATATCTTGATTAACTGCAGAGGATCTGCTTTCATTTCTGTCATATTACACACTTTGTCCTAAAGAAATTATAATTTTAAATATAAAGCTTATAAATTTTAGTTCTAAAGCGAATCATTTTACAAAATCTAAATTTATCATTGATGCGAGTGGTACTATGAGCTCCTTTCATTACTTTTTTTACGAGAGCTTTTATAGGCTGTTAGTCTTAAATGAATAACAGCCTAGATAATATGCTCTTTAATAGACTGAATATATGGGATAACTACTCAAGTCCGAAAAATCATCTGAATTTCTTTTTTAGATAACAAGACCCTCCTTTTTGAGGTCGATTAGAATTAGAAAACAAATATTTCGTAATATAATATAGAAATAAGAAAAGTAAATTATTAATACAGAAGTGTTTTTATATCAGGAAATCTGAAATTTCAACTCTAATTACCTCAATAAACGCGGCAACTTCTTCTTTTTGCTTTTCCAGCGAAGTGACGACCGCTTTAGTTATCACCTCACATTTACTACTAATACGTTTTACGCAGTTTTTGTAAGACCCTTTGTGTCTGTGGCATTTTCTTTCTATTGCCGCTGTTCCTCGAGTAGCCTGGTTAATTAATTAGGCTTTTTTAAAATTATGATATCTAGCAAAAGTAGAAAGCGATAATCAGTACTATTTATAAATTCTCACTGTTGGCAACATCGTTACTCCCATATTTCAGCTGCTCTTTGTAAAGTGTAAAGGCCAACCGGTAGAGACAGCCTCATTTATTTTAAAGAAGATAGAGTATACAAGCAGGCAGGTGCCTCGAGAATGACTCGGCCTGAGTAAATTTATGACTAAGTATATTATTTCTGTACTATGGTTTTTGGATATACCTATCTAATTATATAAAAATAATCTCAATGCTAAGATCATGATTTACCATAACATTAATTATATTGCTTCTTTACCTCTTTAATATCTTTCAGGAAATATAAAGCTTTCTCGTGATAGATATTAAACATTTTTATTAAAGTTTTTTTGATGAAGAGGATAATATCTCGTTGAGTAGGCACTTCGTACGGGCCGATGTTGGAAGGAATTTCCGCTTCCGGACATACGAATTTGATTCGTGTTGAAAATGGAAGAGTGCTTGGTAATTGTGTGGTACTCTGAAAGTAACAAATGGATACAGAATGAGATATTATTTATTACAAAGCTTGCTTATTGGCAATTTTATGTAGATAGGTACACGCTGAGTAATGAAAGATAGCTTGTATGCAAGAGGATACGTCGGGCGATTCTTTTGCTGCCAAACAGTTATATGCTAAGGCTGTTGTTACGATAATAAAGATTTTTGTACCGAACGTAGTTAATTCTTCTTCTCCAGCATTTGGAAGTCCACTGCTAAAAATAGGCTTGCAAGATAATTCCAAACCAACCTGTTAGAGGTGGCCTGTATCCAACGGATTCCTGAGACCTTTATGAGGTTAAAGAGATATTGTGGTTTGCATTTCATCAATAATTACACAAAGGTGGGCGGAGTCTTATATCTAGGCGATAGAGAAATTTTGGGAGTATCGTGTGGCCATAGTTAACTTGTTGCCAAGAAAGACTACTATTATGCTAAAAATCCAAGTTAAATTATTCAGCAGAATGCTAACAGAGTTTAATACGCACCAATTTATCGTCTTTTTGTCGTATTTTTGATGTCGTTTCTGAACTCAAATTGTTTTGTAGTCGACTGACATTTGAAGACGGTATAGTGGTGTTTGAACTGGAATCGAATCCTGGAAACATCTCGTAAGCGACGTAACTATAGCTCACTGTGATTTGAACCGTCAATAATATAAAATCTGTAAATAATAGACCAATTTTTTAATTTCCATATTCACGAGGAATCAATGGCTCCATCTTTTCGACCTATCTGGGTATATATCGGATCTGATAGATTTGACTAGAAGGCTGCCTCGGATCTTGAAATTATACGAGGCAGTGCAAAATCTGGAAAATGCCGCCCCTGCACACCTATATTTTTACCTTTGTCATCACTATTATCATTTCGCGCCCCGTGGAATATAATTGATGTATTTACGTAATGTCTGGACGTCTCAGTAATCAAAGATATGTTAATGATGAGTTGTGTATTCGTCTGCCATATTTAATTTGTCGCCCTCTGAAATCTGGATATGGGTCCCGGCTTGCCGCTCCTAAATCTAAGGCTGCTAGAAGGTCATAGTTTTGAATAATGTTATTTAAATACTATAAATTAAATAGTTTATAATAAGGTAGTGTGGCCGAAAATTTCCCGATTCCTAAAAATACCACCATCCATGTGTTTGGTAGTTTTTTGTGCTGTAGTAGAAAAATATACAAGGATATTTTGTTAGTTCTTTTATTATAAAGTTTTATACTATGAACATGTTGCAATTTAATCAAAGGTTTACCTTTATTTGTTCATGAAACGATTTTATAACGATTTTAAAATTAGGTGGGCTTATAAAGGATCCTTTACCTTACTTACATGAACTGCGTACCTTATACTTATAAATTACGACATATTATTGTTAAGAAGTTCATGAACATTTACTTTAGATTTTAGTTATAAGTATTGTTTGTTATCATTTAGATAAAACAAGAAACAAAGGGAATATCATTACAGAATAGGTGGTACAGAGATAATTTAGAGTAACTAGAAAATAGAGAGAGCTTAGTTTATTTATAAAGATACGGACTTGATTAAATTGTAATTGCACGCGGGGAAAGAAAAATATCATTTCAAGGTAGATTCTTGAAATAACCTATTATGGAATACTGAATAAAATAGAAATACTTACACGTGTACATATTACAACTGCGCGAGAACAAACAGTTTTTACGTTTTATTAAATCTTTGGTTGCAATATGTGGTCACGTGCGTGTGTATTACTCGTTTACTTTGAAACAAGCGCTTGGACGTAGCCTAGGTACAGTCAGTATCAAGGAGCCTGTGTGCCATAGACCATAAAAACGTCAATGTCGCTGACTTTCATGTTTTATTATAATTGCAACATCTTTGTGTTTTAAACAAAATTAATCAACATTCTGGTGGACATCTCTATCAGAAGTGCAAGGCGACGCAGAATTTTTACAATATACATCCATTAATATGTATCATAAAAAGTGTATCTCTCTATCTAGAACTAGGTATATAAAATTCATAATAGGTATATACGACTGCAGCGATCTTTAGTATGGTGGTAGAGCACTCTTTCCAAACAAAATATCCGATTAGGTAGATCATACTGTTAAATAAAATGATGTCTTTTAGATCTTAGCTTAGGTTTCAAACATAACATTTTATTATACTATGTAAAGCATATTATAGTAATTTTTTTTTTTTGTTATTATCTGATTTCCGCAGTGGTGCATTTGTATCGCGTAAGCAGTACGACACCAATTTGAAATCCTGTTTTACTGTTCAGAATCAACCCGAAGTTTGGAATGTGTGCCCAATATGGCGATAGGCTCGCCCCCTGTCACGTGGGACGAAACACACAGGTTAGAAATGGTTGCTCTGGTTGCACTTCTGCTTACCCCTACGGCCATGAAGGCGGGTGTTTGATTAATAAGTATCAAATATATTTTCCCTAGCAACCGATTTGAACCAATCAATTAATAGTTTACAAGAAGTTTCCGCAAGTGTTTAGTAAATATAAGATTCGACCGCGACTTCTTTGTTAGTACAATTATGAACTTTCTATTTCACGAGATTTTTGCTCATTATACCTACTGTGAAGTATGGGTGACGGGAAAATAAATCTTAATTTAAGAACGGATTAGAAATATTTTCTATATTACATTTAAGTATGATGATAATATTATTAAAGATTAATTTAACTCCATATTTTTATGTAGAGCAGCTCATAATCGTTTATAATACTTGAATATTTAAAGCGTGCAGTTTACAAGAGGTTTAGCTGAAAGTTAACTGTTTGAAAGTCTTCCCAAAATATAATTTCTGCTGTGCCCTTTTCTACGATAAACCGATATGTGCCATTTTAAATAATAATTCGTGTATCGGTTTCTGCGTTTATATCACTACCTTTTGCGGTATTGCCCGTATGAAAAGTTGTTCCGGGATAAATATTTTCCTGAGATAAAATGTAGCCTATAATAGGACTCAGGAGTAATGTAATGTTAAGTAGTTCCTGGAATTAGAGCGTTCAAACAAACAAACTCTTCAGCTTTATATATTAGTATAGACAACATGCATGAAAATAATTGTTTACTTATTAGGAGAGAATAACGAACTTAGTAAACGTTGATATCAGCTGAATTGAAGCGCGCAGAAATTACTCCAATTGACGTCGGCCCTGTGGAGGCCCTGTGCGTCGGACAATAGCTCGTTCCTATAACAATAGTTACCATAACAACCGTCAAAATACTGTTATTGAATCCAAATCTACAAGAAGCGAAATCAATTCTCTTTGAGCGAAATACAAAATCAATTTACGTTCGCTCTACATCGTTCTTTACCATTGTAAAAAAGCATACAAAAAGTTAATTTTCAAAGCGTATTTTCGAAAGATGAATAAGCCTTTAAGCCAAGAAGATGTGGCAGCTATGGAGGGACAACTGAGGGATTCCGTGGAGGAGGATAGGAAGTACTGGCGAGTGAACAATGTGAAATGTGATGCGATTTACTCCGCTAAGAACTACGAGGAGTTTGCGTGAGTTGTCTTTATATTATTGTTTAAGCCTTAAGGTTTAAAATTAATAAGTGCTTATGATTAAAAATATTGTTAGTTGTTTGTCGATGTATGAAGTATAGATATTTTAGATAGTTATTAGCTGAAGAATAATATTGTGTGTTAAATCACTTCAGAAAGAATGTTATGTGAGCTCTATTTTGTTGTTTGTCTTCACAACATAAAGTTTGGCCCCTTTCTCTTTCCAAAGACTTAGTTTAGAGTGCATCCCACCCCGTTTATATATTGTGGTTTGGTAGTTCTCAATTATATCTTGTGTTATTCGGCGTGATTCAATAATCGAGCTATTTCAGGGCTCGAAAGTAGATAATTTTTGATAAACAGTTCAATTCATATTGGTGTAGTTTCGGCCTCCTCTGACATATTCTTTTTTTAAATGACTATTGTAATCATTCGTGACTTTCCAGAGATCGAGTAGCAGCGGCTCATCTGCAACCTCTGCAGAGAAGCGACTATAAGAACAAAACTCCTAAAAGCTGGAACCAATACGCTACCAATACTAAAAATTCGTACAATGAGTGATGCGATAATTAGCTGTAAATTTATTATGTTTTTTTATTCACATATATTAGGCTTGTAGTTTTATAGCTTGTGGAGTCCTTAAATGATATTTGCGGCCTAAATTATTTCTTTATTTTTTTTTGTTTCGTTAACTTTTTAGACTAGTTATTCGTTAAATCCATTTCACTAATTCATTAAATAAAATTATTAAGAACATATTTTTTTCATTTTATTGAAAGAAAATACTATATCAACATCTAAAATTAAGAAATTAACAATATTCTAAATTAAAAAAACTTATCAAAACTTATACAAGATTTATAAAACACTTAAAAATATTTAAAATTACTGGCATCTAGAAACCTTAGACAATATATAAAGTACGCGCTTTATATTATAATCTTTCCTTTCTGCCAAAGTTATAAGATCAAGTGCTCTTGCACACATTCATAAACACTGTTGTAATGTATTTAAAATAATCACATTATAATGATTTTTTTATGTGTGTGTTCATAACGACACTAAACAGTATGTGTGTTAAATTTGATGACACCTCGACAGTCGACACAACTATGCCGGCCTGTTGGAACCGGATATACACAGATCTCGGAATGCGGCACACTTACGTGGGCCACTGTGGCGGGTAACACCTTGTGTACGGTGGTCGCTATCCGTGCGGATATACAATATATCCTACCACCAGAATGTTTTGTTCACGGCAATAAGCACATGGTGTGTTTCTAGATGGTCTAAAAGTTGACAACATAGTCGTGGACCTTAACTCTTTACTTTCCTTATTCCTTGGATTTAACGTCCTTTCTGGATGGTCTAAGAGTTGACAGCCTCTGCGCGGATCTTAACTTTACTTTTTCTTATTCCTTGGATTCGATGTGAGAATAACGATTTCGATCTTGGTGTTGGAACTTTCTATCTTCGGGTGGAAGAATCGCCGATCATTGCGGTCTATCTTCACTAAAGGAGTAGAGTACCAGCCGTATCTGAATAAAAAGGTTTCAATTTAAGATCTTTCCTTTTAGTTACGGCTTTATTGAAGTAGTAATGCAAATTTATCGATACTTGTAGCTGTTTAGTAACACATAATATACTCTATTTTACTACTCTATATAAACTTGAATCATGCCAGGTTACACTGCTCCGTGCGCGCTGTAATATATACTGTCCTACTCCTGGGCACAGGCCTCGTCTACTACTGAGAGGGATTAGGCCTTAGTCCACCACGCTGGTCTAGTGCGGGTTGACAGACTTCACACACCCTCAATATTCCTATAGAGTACTTCTCAGGTATGTTGGTTTCCTCACGATGTTTCCCTTTACCGTTACAGCTAGCGATAATTCATAAAAAATACACATACCTATAATTTAAGAAAAGTTAAAGGTGTATGCCCTTAGGTTTTGAACCTGCAGACATTCGTCTTGATAATCTATTCCACAACCAATTAGGCCATAGCTCACATACTCTCGCAAATTGAATGATAGCTTATAATAATATGTGTACACTGGACATTGTAAATATATTATTATTTTATGTTGTGTAAAAAAAGAATTCATTTCTGTTTAGTACCGAAATAAAACCGCATTAATGATTTATAAATATTTCCATTTTTATATAAACAACAAAGATTTATAAAAATAAATTTGAAGTCTTAAGTAAAAACATACAAAACATAAATAGCGATAAATTTTACATTAATAGGTACTGGATACATTTTGATGAATATTTCTAACCATATTCTTATGGATAGTGGCGACTAGGCTTACCAAGTATAGTAAAATCGATTTGCGTCAATTAACCACTATATCGACGTTTGAATTTACTTAAGCGACATTTTCTTACGAAAAATTTTAACTAAGTTAAAAAAACATAGAAAAATCGTGCTGATTTTAAATATTTTTGAAACTTAGTGTCGCAAAATGTCGCTTAAGCCAATGCCTTTCAACCGTCGATATATTTACTATGAAACATGCTATTAGGAAGAATTCGCGGCGCCACGGGTCGGATCACTGCATAAGGAATAAATGCGATTCGTTTATGCTCTAGCAGATGCTTTGTTTTAAACTTTGGCCATGGAAATGATGATTTCTATCTTGGTGTGAATGCTCTCCGTCTTGGGGTGGTAAAGTCTGCGGTCGTTGCGGTCGATACGGACCAAAGGTTCGTTGTACCACCCGTATCTGAGGGGAAAAATTGTTATGAATTTTTTCTTTCATAATGTGTTTAATTCATGCAATCTTACCTTATTCATGTGTTGTCAAGTTATTTGTGTATTTCATGTTATATATGATTTTTTCTATAGCTTAACGAATGTATAATTTTTTGTTCCTTATCACAGTTTATTTCGACTGTTTTTATCGTATTGGTGAAATAATCGTTGCATCGAAATAGCAAAAAATTCTTAAGTTCAGTATAGATGAAAGTCGATCACGTGTGTTGTTCGTTTTATATATCAATAACACGGTTTATTAATTTGACGAATAAGGTTTCTAAACAAGCAGTCAAAAACCTCATAACTTCATAGAATATCAAATGCAATGCGTTAAATAAAAAATTTAACGTCCCTTTAAATATTTTATTTAACGCATCGCAACGAGTACAAAACAAATCAAATCAAATAACAATTTAATTCAGAATAATATTCCATAGGAGTCTTATTACCAAAAGCGAATTTAATTTTAATGTTAGTATTTTAACTGCATGGATAACTCTTCACACCCAGATATCTTGCAAAGGACAGCCATGATACTCCGCAATATTTTTTAAAATATTGTTGCCTCGAAGCTTGAGATAAGATTGGTGCAGCTTTCTCACGCACTATGCCGTAGAAACTATCAACACGATCAAACAATAACACTAAATAAGAGGGAATAAAACCTTACACTTGTTTCTCCGTGGCCGCGGATGGGTATTTACTGCGGGGTCCTTTAGCTCTGGTTTGTGCCACGTTGTGGTGTGACGCATTATAGCGTGGAAACTATCAACAGCACACAATAAATAACACTAAATAAAAGGTTATAAAACCTTACACTTGATTCTCCGTGGCCGCAGATGGGTATTTACTGCGGGGTCCTTTAGCCCTGGTCTGTGCCACGTTGTGGTGGTAGTCATCGACCTTCTTAGTCTGTTCTTGTGACTCTGCTTTTAGCTGGTCGTGCGCCGCGTAGAACTTCCCAGTTACAGGGATAGCTGGTTGACAAATAGGTTATTGTAGGTATACTCTTGGAAATTGACGTCCGTTTGCTTATGAAATTAATTAGTGCCATGAATTGTATGTTTTTTTATTGTTTCGAATGACGTGACTAGCTTGCCGTTTGCCTGATGGTAGCCCATAAACAGTAGAAACAGCATCCAAAATTGAATTACAAACTATTGTTTGGTATTCCTCTACGCTCGCCATCCTGAGAGATGAGATGCTAAGTCTATTACGTCCAGTAGTTATACTGGCTACAATGTCTGGCAACAGTGACTACATATTGCTGCTTGGCGGCAGAAATAGACATTACTTTGGTACCAACCCAGGCGGAGTCTAACATATGAGATACCTACTACCAGTATTTCTGTGACTAGGTACTAAAAATAGGATTTTGTAATGCAAGTGACAAGAGTTTTCCTCTCGTTGTTGTTTTAAAATAACAATAAAATTAACGAAGCTGGTGTAACACAATCTTTGAAATAGTTACGATTTAACGGTACGATCGAAATCGTATTGGGAAATCGTATCGTAGGTTAAATTGAATTAAAATCAATTCGGTACAAATCGGTCTATGCAATTTACTAACATCCGAAGTTAGGTCTGTATATCTTGTAGTTTCTGAAGTGTTTCACCTCCCTGTAAATGATTTCGTTGAGCATGTGTATATCGATGGGCATCCGCGTGCCAAACGTGCATTTTCCTTCACCACCCATCTTTTAACAATGAAAATATAAATTAAAAACTTAGAAGACTGCAGAATCCTAATTATTCAACAACTCTCCTTAATTCTAATTCAATAAAAACATACCTTATAAGTTTTTTGTATTGTGTAGAGAAATAATAAAAATGTTTACGAATAAACTGCCGTGGCTGCCGTGTCAATATTTTTGATCATTTGATGTCTATTATTTGACGCAAAAGAGTTCAAAAGCAAAATACCTACCATAAACAATATATAAAAAAATATTACATATAAATATTTTTATTTCAAACGCGCTACCCGGAGGCAAGTTGGTTATATTCCATGTAAATTAATCAACACAACACTAGTGAAATTGTAACCTTCTAAACTTTTATCAAAGATAGATAGTAAGGTTCTGAATACAATTCCTAGAACAGAAAATACTGTTGAAGAATTTTACAAAACAAAACCTCCAAGGAATACAACGCCATCTTCTATAATCCGTATAAACGAGGAGACGTTGTCTTGTGGTCGCAATCATCTGGAGCTGATGTTAATTTAAATAGGGAGGTTAACACGGTTACCCCAGCGCTGCCGCCAAATTAATTTTAGATGGCGGATAGATTGCCCACTATCGTGGACTTGGCTTGTAACTATGTGTACAATATGTATAGGTATGCAAGGCTGAATAAACAAAATATAGCCCTCAGATATGTCGACCTGACTCTGCACTGCTATAACCTACAATAAGAATAATATCAGCCCTGTATTATATACCGTCCCACTGTTGGGCACGGGCCTCTTCTACTACTGAGAGGGATTAGGCCTTAGTCCACCACGTTGACCTAGTGATGATTTGTAGACACACACACCCTCGAAATTCCTAAACAGAACTTCTCAGATATGCAGGTTTCCTCACGATGTTTTCCTTCACCTTTAAAGCAAGCGGTAATTCACAAAGAATACAGACATAATTTTTTTAGAAAATTCAGAGGTGCCTTTGGGATTTGAATCTTCGGACATTCGTCTCGGCAGTCCGTTCCATAACTAACTAGGCTATCGCCGCTATAACCTGCAATAGTATTATAATTATTTTTGATTTAGATACTAGCATTTACCCGCGGCTTCACCTGCGTGGTAAAGTTTTCCAGGATAAAAGTCGCGCTATACATTTTTTCGGAATAGTAAGTAGCCGATTTCCTTCGCAGGTCTCAAACTACATGCGCTGTGTAGACGACTGACCGGCGTCTCCCGCCCTGTGGAATGGGGGCGTTTGAAGAATTCCACCACGGTATCCCCTACTTGTCGTAAGAGGCGACTAATAGGGGCCACGAAGTGGGTCGTCGGCGGGCAGCAGGGGGCTGTCCGCCCTAGTGCATTTTTGTGCATCCTTGCACATTTTTCGGTTGACCCCCGGGATGGGCGGCAGTGTGTAGTTGGCCTCATGCTGCCGTAGACGCCGTGGGCGTCCTTCGGTGCGCGGGGGCTTCTGAGCCCCCCCCCCTCATAGGAGACGGGCTGCAAGGCGGCACCGCGCAGGGGCGGCTGCGGACGAAGACTTAGACACTTCCGTCAGAGGAAGCCCGCAGCCGTCCCTAATGCGCCGAAGAGGGCCACCGCGGAGTTTTAGCTGGTAGGCCGTGCATAGGTTAGTTGTACTCAGGTTAAGGACTCGGCCCGGGGTCGCCCGAAGGTTGTCATCACATCCAGGCGGCTCAATGCCGGGCCGTAAGGCACGGTTACCCCAGCATAACCGCTCAGTCGCCCCCCACGAAGGCTGAGCGGTAGTAATAAGGGACTTTCTCCGCGAAACCAAAAAAAAAAAGGTCTCAAACTACCTCCATACCAAATTTCATCGAAATCCGTTGGTTAGTTTTTGAATTTATCGCGTTCAGGCAAGTAGATAGATGCGGCAGGAGATTTTGTTTTAAAATATTATATTTTTTAGAACTTTTGAAGAAGAATAATTCCGTCATACATGATTGTTGCCGAACTTTAACCGTTTAGGCAGCATACACAACGGAAGCACTTAAATGGAATAAATATTCATTGATTTTCATTAATTGTTCATAGCGATGTTATAGCTTATAATCTTCCTCAATAAATGGGTTATTCACAATTAAATATATTTTGTTACTTCGAACTAGCAATTCCTAAGATAAGTACGTTAAAAAAAACAAGAAAACGAACTCTTCAGCTTTATATAATAATAATATATATTTAGATTATAAACAATATCTTGAGAAATCTTTCCCGAAAAACAAGTCTTCGCATTAATTAATGTAAATCTAAAACCGTGTAGGTACCCTCCCTCAGTGTGGCCACCATGAACCCTAATTATGATGCAGGTTATGCATCATAATTAGGGCTCATGGTGTACAGTGTACACATAGCATAGTGGACTCCACATTGTAGAGTTAAAATGGGTATGTAGTTCATAATAGATACCTAATCTGACCAAAATCGAATATTATTCTTTTATTATTCCATAGTTTTTATAATAATTTACTAAGTAATGCTATTTCATTAATAGTAATATATAATTGTGAAAATATACGTATATAAATATAAAATGTTACAAGTGCTTTTTCATTTCAGGATTCTAGAGAGTGTTTTTATCACACTGATCTTTTGCGAGCTGACGCTTACCATGTAATTGAAGATTCTACTTCCATATTACTTCAATTCTGTAAAAAATACAATATTACAAATTAACGTATTTTAATTCTTATTAATGCTATTAGGTTAGAATGATTAAGAGATTGTATTTACAAATTCAAAATAATTTGCCATAGAATGTTAATATAATAAAAATCCAATAAATGAATCGCCCTTCCGATAGAGATCCATGAACTGAATTTAAAACCTTGATCGTGCGGCTATATCGTTCATTCTTCGCGCAATGGAGACGCGTGAGGCTCCTTAGAACCAGGCCATGTTCATAAGAGCAGCGGAAACCAATATTAATTTAATTAATAATCTTATATTACTTCATACTAATTATAAGTTCTTAATACCATTATAGTAAATAAATTGCGAAAGTTTGTGATAATAAGTAATATATGGATTAATATAATATGGAATGGATTATAACTGTGATCTGATTTGATAGATTGGTACGTAGGAGACTGTTGTCCTGGGATAAAGAAGTTACTGCCGTCAGTGGAGCCGCGAACAATTAATAAGCAATAATTGAAACAAAAAATAATAAACTTTCTAACTCCTGTTGTCGTAAAACTATTGTTCAGTACTCGTAGAATGGTGATTTACAATTTTTATTTCAGATAAAATAAGAGATTCTGATTTTTTTACCCTATGTAAAAATATTTTGTAGCATTTTAGGGATGTTGATAAATTATATTTTTCGTGTTAGTCCATGAGAGATAGTCTACCTTTGAATAAATCACGTACCTATATATTTGAAATAACAAAACATTTGTTTACTAAACATAATCTATACATATTATAAATGAAAGTCCCATTTTCTGTCTGTCTGTATGTTATCGATTTCCTCAAAATTTACTAAACGGATTTTTATTAAATTTTGTATAAAGATAGTTTAAGACCCTAAGAAGGTTATAGGCTATATATATCCCGAGAAAATAGCGGGTCTTTTATCCCGGAAAACTCCTCCATGCGGGTGAAGCCACTAGCAAAAGCCAGTATTATATATTTATTACGAGACTCATGAAAATATAACTTAAAATAACAAAATCACACAACAATTAATCTTATAAATGTTCAGTGAATAATATTGTGATACTTGTTTTCATAAATATTGTTTGCAGACTTCAATATGTTTAAACCGATGATCGTTTGATGACTTTGAGTTGTTAACTCAAATATTCGAGTGAACAGTATCAGACATTAATAAAGGACTTTTAGGAGGGAACTACGAAATGACTCTCTAGTAAATATTTGTTAAACACAATTCAAAATTTCATTACAATGGAATTTCAGAAGCGTATTATTTTTTATTTTATTATTTGTATATTTATTATTTGTATACTAGCTGTCTAACATAATTCCGTTTGAATCCATCTCATGTGTTTGCGGGATATAATAAATTACTTTTAAACACATTATACTATGTATGAAACACTATATTAAAAATATAAATTTATTTAGTTAGTAGATAAGATAATGATTAAATGGGTAAAAAAAGAATAGCTTGGTGAATATAACTCAAGGGGTGAAAAGCGCGTTTATTGTTACACTTGTTGCCAAATAAAGCATCTTAATTATATGTAAAATAAATCCTCTAGTACCCATTATCTATCCCAGAAATTGTAGATTTGAAATACGTATACACAGTTAAATTGTAAGGCTAAAAGTGAGTGCCCTAGTTCGGCAGCTTGCCACTTAGCTTAATCTTTTGGATATAAAAAGCATGAATCAGTGAGTATGTATATTAAAATTGCTTTAGTAATTTGTTGTTTTACTTAATTTCGAATTTCTCCCTTAAGCACTATTAATATCGTTTCATGGATGTAATTTAATGATTAATTATCTATTCTAAGTACTAATAAACATTTATCATTAAGAATCGCTTCGCTCATCACCAAAGCGTATTACAACAAAATTCCAATCGTCGATCGCGTCCCGTCGATATTGCGGGCATCCGCGAAATCGTCACCCGGCGACACAACTATTTCATAAGACGTATAATTGGAATAGCCGCAAAATACCCCCCATCGGCCCCCATCGACCCCCATCGACCCCCCACCCCCCGTCGGTAAGGTGCGGCTCTCATTGTGCCGATGCGTTTGATTATTGTGCATAGCTTTCATTATTGAAATGTTTTTGGTTTTATTTGGTATTTTTAATTTCACGTATGGAATTTTGATGGAGTTGATAATTGAATTATTTATTTGGAATTATAATTTTTACATATTCAATTTTACCTAATATTATTATTGATTAAGTTGACTTATTATGTTTAAACTCCAGTATCTTACTGTAAGTTTTTCATCTCTGTCAGACGATCTTAATACCGTAAACATCAAAGTAGGTTATCCAAATCTGCATCACCTACTGTGTGAGCATGTCCAGAACCTTGGTCAATATGAATTTACGTTAGTCGCTTTCTACGTATCGATAAATAAGGATACTTCTCTACCAACCCTTCTGCGAGACTCTTTTTTTTTAATTCTATATTTATTTTGGAGTTTTATCCATAAGGACATGCCAACCCCATCAGAACTATATTAACACAAGCACAATAAATGAAAATATATTAACTACATACAATATAACGTACTCGAGTGTAATGGTTACAAAATACTAAAACTAATCATCATTAGTTGCCAAGAGACATAAACATTTTGCCACTTCTCTTTGAGACTTTGTTAAAATAGTTTTGCCTCTTCTGTATGAGGCTTTGTTCAAACAGTCTGTACTATTCCAACATCTCATTTATTTATCTTAATTTCTCTAATTAATATATCTCTTTCATGTTTCCTTTTCACACAATCCATCAGCAAATGTAGAACATCTTAAATTCTACTAGATTCTTCTAAATTATACTTAATTCCGTTGTCCCATCATTATTATAAGCTATAGGATATCTGTCTTTCAGTATCTAGCGACTCCTTAACATTGATATCATCATTCCTTCCTCAAGTGTGTAATTGAAATCGCAATCAACAGTACATACAAAAAGAAAGAACATTTCCAATCGCTCACGGTAGATTACGGCTTAGATGGTAAACCGAACCTAATGGGGGTGGATTCCACCCCAGGGAGGCACGTGTAGACCTTAATGATCCCTGTAAGGGACACAGGTGTCCCGCGCAATCTGCGAGCGATTATTTAGTTAGTTTTAAGTTCTTGCACTTTCATTTGATACGGATTGAATTGGAATTCCTTAGCTGCAGTCGCTTTGGTATTGGTATTTTAGTAATGAAGATTATTGAAGCTTTGTTGTGTTTTTAATCGTGCTTAATATTAATATTTTAATGGAGTTAAGTAAAATAAAATATTTTATTAATGTATTGCCACTTGGCATTCATACTACATTTATATATTATATACTAACTTTTGATCGCGGTCCCGCCTGCTTGAAACAGTTTTTCCGGGATAAGTAAGGGTAGTAGCCTGTAGAACTTAGATATTCCATTTTTTTAAATCAAAATTAGCTTAAATTAAAACAATCTAACATAAACAACTAATTACAGAATAATGCCAATAAAACAATTAGGTCATCAAACTTAGAAGTCATAAATTATTATACAGCATGATTGCAGCATTTGTCTTTTAAAATAAAGAGTTGAACCCGATACGACATTAACAGAAGATTTATGTAATATGACTATTAAATTTTTTGTCAGAAGTATGGACCACACCTGTATTTCGTCAGCAATGTTAGATCCCATATTGTATCATATACTTTTTTTTTATTGCTTTGAATGACGAGATGATCTTGACGGTCGCCTGATGGTAAGCGATAAAACCGCCCATACATACACAACGGAAGCACTTAAATGGAATAAATATTCATTGATTTTCATTAATTGTTCATAGCGATGTTATAGCTTATAATCTTCCTCAATAAATGGGTTATTCACAATTAAATATATTTTGTTACTTCGAACTAGCAATTCCTAAGATAAGTACGTTAAAAAAAACAAGAAAACGAACTCTTCAGCTTTATATAATAATAATATATATTTAGATTATAAACAATATCTTGAGAAATCTTTCCCGAAAACAAGTCTTCGCATTAATTAATGTAAATCTAAAACCGTGTAGGTACCCTCCCTCAGTGTGGCCACCATGAACCCTAATTATGATGCAGGTTATGCATCATAATTAGGGCTCATGGTGTACAGTGTACACATAGCATAGTGGACTCCACATTGTAGAGTTAAAATGGGTATGTAGTTCATAATAGATACCTAATCTGACCAAAATCGAATATTATTCTTTTATTATTCCATAGTTTTTATAATAATTTACTAAGTAATGCTATTTCATTAATAGTAATATATAATTGTGAAAATATACGTATATAAATATAAAATGTTACAAGTGCTTTTTCATTTCAGGATTCTAGAGAGTGTTTTATCACACTGATCTTTTGCGAGCTGACGCTTACCATGTAATTGAAGATTCTACTTCCATATTACTTCAATTCTGTAAAAAATACAATATTACAAATTAACGTATTTTAATTCTTATTAATGCTATTAGGTTAGAATGATTAAGAGGTTGTATTTACAAATTCAAAATTACAAAATAATTTGCCATAGAATGTTAATATAATAAAAATCCAATAAATGAATCGCCCTTCCGATAGAGATCCATGAACTGAATTTAAAACCTTGATCGTGCGGCTATATCGTTCATTCTTCGCGCAATGGAGACGCGTGAGGCTCCTTAGAACCAGGCCATGTTCATAAGAGCAGCGGAAACCAATATTAATTTAATTAATAATCTTATATTACTTCATACTAATTATAAGTTCTTAATACCATTATAGTAAATAAATTGCGAAAGTTTGTGATAATAAGTAATATATGGATTAATATAATATGGAATGGATTATAACTGTGATCTGATTTGATAGATTGGTACGTAGGAGACTTTTGTCCTGGGATAAAGAAGTTACTGCCGTCAGTGGAGCCGCGAACAATTAATAAGCAATAATTGAAACAAAAAATAATAAACTTTCTAACTCCTGTTGTCGTAAAACTATTGTTCAGTACTCGTAGAATGGTTTACAATTTTTATTTCAGATAAAATAAGAGATTCTGATTTTTTTACCCTATGTAAAAATATTTTGTAGCATTTTAGGGATGTTGATAAATTAAATTTTTCGTGTTAGTCCATGAGAGATAGTCTACCTTTGAATAAATCACGTACCTATATATTTGAAATAACAAAACATTTGTTTACTAAACATAATCTATACATATTATAAATGAAAGTCCCATTTTCTGTCTGTCTGTATGTTATCGATTTTCTCAAAATTTACTGAACGGATTTTTATGAAATTTTGTATAAAGATAGTTTAAGACCCTAAGAAGGTTATAGGCTATATATATCCCGAGAAAATAGCGGGTCTTTTATCCCGGAAAACTCCTCCACGCGGGTGAAGCCACTAGCAAAAGCCAGTATTATATATTTATTACGAGACTCATGAAAATATAACTTAAAATAACAGAATCACACAACAATTAATCTTATAAATGTTCAGTGAATAATATTGTGATACTTGTTTTCATAAATATTGTTTTGCAGACTTCAGTAGGTTTAAACCGATGATCGTTTGATGACTTTGAGTTGTTAACTCAAATATTCGAGTGAACAGTATCAGACATTAATAAAGGACTTTTAGGAGGGAACTACGAAATGACTCTCTAGTAAATATTTGTTAAACACAATTCAAAATTTCATTACAATGGAATTTCGGAAGCGTATTATTTTTTATTTTATTATTTGTATACTAGCTGTCTAACATAATTCCGTTTGGATCAATCTCATGTGTTTGCGGGATATAATAAATTACTTTTAAACACATTATACTATGTATGAAACACTATATTAAAAATATAATTTTATTTAGTTAGTAGATAAGATAATGATTAAATGGGTAAAAAAAGAATAGCTTGGTGAATATAACTCAAGGGGTGAAAAGCGCGTTTATTGCTACACTTGTTGCCAAATAAAGCATCTTAATTCTATGTAAAATAAATCCTCTAGTACCCATTATCTATCCCAGAAATTGTAGATTTGAAATACGTATACACAGTTAAATTGTAAGGCTAAAAGTGAGTGCCCTAGTTCGGCAGCTTGCGACTTAGCTTAATCTTTTGGATATAAAAAGCATGAATCAGTGAGTATGTATATTAAAATTGCTTTAGTAATTTGTTGTTTTACTTAATTTCGAATTTCTCCCTTAAGCACTATTAATATCGTTTCATGGATGTAATTTAATGATTAATTATCTATTCTAAGTACTAATAAACATTTATCATTAAGAATCGCTGCGCTCATCACCAAAGCGTATTACAACAAAAATTCCAATCGTCGATTGCGTCCCGTCGATATTGCGGGCATCCGCGAAATCGTCACCCGGCGACACAACTATTTCATAAGACGTATAATTGGAATAGCCGCAAAATACCCCCCGGCCCCCCATCGGCCCCCCATCGACCCCCCATCGACCCCCCACCCCCCGTCGGTAAGGTGCGGCTCTCATTGTGCTGATGCGTTTGATTATTGTGCATAGCTTTCATGTTTGAAATGTTTTTGGTTTTATTTGGTATTTTTCATTTGACGTATGGAATTTTGATGGAGTTGATTATCGAATTATTTATTTGAAATTATAGTTTTTTTTTGTATTCAATTTTACCTAATATTATTATTGATTACGTTGACTTATTATGTTAAAACTCCAGTAATTTACTGTAAGCTTTTCATTTTGTAAGAGGATCTTAATACCGTAAACATCAAAGTAGCTTATCCAAATCTGCATCACCTACTATGTGAGCATGTCCAGAACCTTGGTCAATATCAATTTACGTTAGTCACTTTCTACATATTGATAAATAAGTATACTGCTCTACCAACCCTTCTGCGAGATTCTACTAAATGATACTTAATTTCGTTGTCCCACCATTATTATCAGCCATTCAGCATCTAGCAACTTCTTAACGCTGATATCATCATTCCTTCCTCAAGTGTGTAATTGAAATCGCAATCAACAGTACATACAAAAAGAAAGAACATTTCCAATCGCTCACGGTAGATTACGGCTTAGATGGTAAACCGAACCTAATGGGTGTGGATTCCACCCCAGGGAGGCACGAGTAGACCTTAATGATCCCTGTAAGGGACACAGGTGTCCCGCGCAACCTCCGAGCGATTACTTGGTTAGTTTTAAGTTCTTGCACTTTCATTTGATACGGATTGAATTGGAATTCCTTAGCTGCAATCGCTTTGGTATTGGTATTTTAGTAATGAAGATTATTGAAGCTTTGCTGTGTTTTTAATCGTGGTTAATATTAATATTTTAATGGAGTTAAGTAAAATAAAATATTTTATTAATGTATTGCCACTTGACACTCATACGCATATTACATAAAATTAAAACAATCTAACATAAACAATATGACTAAAAATAATACAAAAAAAAAAACGGATCACATTAAGCTTAGAAATTAATAAATTATTATACAGCATGATTGCAGCATTTGTCTTTTAAAATAAAGAGTTGAACCCGATACGACATTAACAGAAGATTTATGTAGTATGACTATTAATTTTTTTGTCAGAAGTATGGACCACACCTGTATTTCGTCAGCAATGTTAGGTCCCATATTGTATCATATTCATTTTTTTATTGCTTTGAATGACGAGATGAGCTTGACGTTCGCCTCATGGTAAGCGATACGACCGCCCATAAACAGTAGAAACACCATCCAACACCTTGAATTATAAAGTATTGTTTGGTATGGTGCTACGCTCACCATCCTGAGACGTGAGATGTTAAGTCTCATTATGTCCAAGACTTACACTGGCTATATTGTCCTTCAAACCGGGACACAACTGTGACTACACATTGCTGCTTGGCGGCGGAAAGAGACACGGCGGTGGTACCTACCTAGGCGGACTCTCACATATGAGAGACCTACCACTAGTAAAATCTAAATATTGTTATTGACTAACATAAAGTATCACGCAACATATAATTTGAACATAGGACCTGGTGGTCCACAGTTTTTGTACGCAACCATTAAACAGGCGACATTACGTCCATAAATCTTTAATATTACCAATTGTAACAAATTAATAACGTTCATTATTTTTTAAATAAACCATCGCGGAATCTTCTCTAAACGTTTAATAGAAATTCAAATAGCGTGATAATGTCTAGCATTAATTTGGGAAGCTATTGTCGTATTTAATGGCCCTCTCTCGTTGAAAATAGCCGCGCTTGTTACAAACGGGAGAGATATCTTAACCCTGTTTAATCTGTGTCCCCTTGTTTGACGCCAAGATTTTGGTTTTGGTAAAAACTTTGGAAGTTGCTAGAGATGTTTGAACCAATTTTATATCACTACCTTTTGCTATCAGCTCCGCCCGTAGGATAAAAATGTCCGGGATATATTTTCTCGGGATAAAGGAACGCAGGAGTTATGTGACATATATATATTTAATTGATTTTTAATCCAAATGTGTGTCTCTTTGGTATCTTTATAAATACTGGTGACATTTTGAATTAATTTACATAACATTAACATTAACAAACAAAAAACCTAAAACTAAGCATATATCTGTAAATTAAATCATTACCCTTCCTTGCTTCGCTGTAGTCGTGTATTTTCTAAAGACGCAAGACGGACAAATTTAATATAGTCCTCTAATACGATTGACATACTATTGGGCATCAATCCCGTGATAAATTATAGAAAATTTGTATTTTTACAATCAAAAGACAATAAAAGTAATGCGGGAATAAGATTCACAGCTCATATGACTTTTTGGGTCTTAGATAAAATTGTGGCCAGTCATAAATTTTTTTGAGGTTAAATAATAATTAGAATATTGTTATTAAATTTAAGGGTTTCTGTCGAAATCAGCACATCCCTAATTTACAAAATCACACGTAATTTATGACAGTGTGGGTGGACGATGATGACTTGGCAGGTCTTTGGGATTGTTTTAAAAGTCCTTCGGTAATACCTTAATCTATGTATAAACTTCAGAATCTATACCCACGCTCATCGTATTTGACTATCGCTGATGAATACTATAACCTTACAGCGTCGTGAGACCTAGATACCTATGTTATAAAAGACTACTCCGGTTTCAGACGGTACACCGCCAGAACCCTAAGTTTTGAAAGATCCAAGGTGAGGTGGGATTTCTAATTAGTTTTCATCTATAACAAGTGTGTAGGCTTTTTGTCAGAAGGGCGTACATATAGGCTATTAAAAAAGCGATGGCTTAGTTGGAGGGGACGTACAGGCATATTATAGGCCTTTAAAAAAATATAGCTTATTTGGAAATGAAATGGTCTGCCAAGATGCATGTTTGAGATTAAATATCCAGGCACACCTCAGACTTTTCGAAAGTTGTGTATCGTTTATCAATTATCGTTCGCTTTAAAGGTAAAGGAAAACGTAAGAAAACCTACATACCTGAGAATTCTTCATTAACTTCGAAGGTATGTTAAGTCTGTCAACCCGCATTAGGCCAGCGTTGTAGACTAAGCGCTAATCTCTCAAGGTAGTAGAGGTGGCCTGTGAAAGAATCACATCATAATCAGCAGTAGAACAGTAGATGGGTGAATATTTGAAAAGGGCATATTACGCGGCTCTAAATAAATAACTACCTAGACAAATATTATTTAATGTTTTTTTTTATTTTTCCTAAAGCTTGGTTCATGGGTTATATGTGCATGTGAAAAACATATCCGTATTGTAATAAATAGAAAAGCTATCCTCAAAAACATGCCTTAAATCTAATTACCATCCGTGTCACAATTTCCAAATTTTAGCAATCCATGTGCGAAAAGTAGTAAAAACTTTTGAAGATCGTATTTTTTAAACTATTCAGATAATAGAATACATACTCTACAAGCTACCCAAATTCCAAACTATAAAGATCACTTTAATATTATTTTTAACCACTTTGAAATTTGTCCCAACACATTGTTCTACCTACCATTTGTTGAAATAGTCATAGTGTTAAAACTTAAACGGAACGGGTCGGTGCCTGTTTGGTTTATTCTGCGGCTAGAGCTGAGTTTCCTCTCGCGACTCAAGCAGATTACACATCAAGAATTGATTATACGGCAGCTGCAGCTCGTATTTATGGTCGAAAAAAAGCGTTTGTCACAAATTTTTCTCATTTCCGTTTGAGCTTGCTGTGGTAAGTCTGTGTTGCTTATTTACAATTTGGATTAACTATAATTATCGTCATAAAAAAACTGTCCTGTTTTATGGTTTCTTAAATTATAAAGTAGTATAAAGAATGTTTTATAAAATAAAATGTAGCAAAAACTGCTTACCGTCGTTATAATTACCGTGTTTACCGTTTGAATTTTGGTAAACGGTAATTGGCAATAACAAATTGTAATTAGTATTGCGTAAAGTTGAAGTAAACAAAAATGTATTAATATCGTATTTTATACTTTGTTTATATAAACTTAAGACAATAAACGTTATTTGAACCCTAAAAAGTAAATAATAGTATAAAGAGTTATGCAATTAATGGTTTAATAAATTCTTATATTAGGAGAGTTCACTAATATTTTTTTTTTTATTTTATTAACTTTGAATGAAGAGACGAGGCCTCCATTCGCCTGATGGTAAGCGATACAACAGCCTATAAACAGCAGAAACACCATCCAACACCTTGAATTACAAAGTATAGTTTGGTATTCCACTGCGCTCGCTATCCTGAGACAAGAGATGTTAAGTCTTAGTATGTCCAGCAGTTACACTGGCTACAATGTCTTTCAAACCGAAACACAACAGTGACTACACACTGCTGCTTGGCGGCAGAAATAGACATTGCCGTGGTACCTAACCAGGCGGACTCTCACATATGAGAGACCTATCACCAGTCAATAGAAGTTTTAGATAAAACGAAGGTAGCTTCTCTTGAGTGTTTATTTCTGCTGCCAGGAAACAGTGTGCATGCACTGTTGTGTGTCGGTTCGAAGAAAATTGTAAACAATGTAATTACAGGGCATCTTGAGACTTAACGCCTTATGATTTCTCAGGATCACAACCGCAGTGAAGTACCACACAGTACGTTGTAATTTAAAATTCCAGGTAGACTTGCTACTGTTTATGGGTGATCGTATCGCTTACCATCTCACTGTTTTTGAGTTTAAAGATGCCTGGGAATAAAAAAATCTAATGAAGAAGTATAAGCAAAAGCCTTGAGAATTGTGCTTAGAAGTAGATACACAAAAATTAAAGCTGATCCTATTATTATACGCCCAGGAAAAACAGAAAGAAAAACAACGATAAAAAAACGAAGAGCACAGAAAAAATATTATCAGCTTAAGAATTAACACCAAGAGCTAGAAGACTGCAAAGAAAGAAATGTTGAAAAGATTTTAGATCTATCGGAATTGTTATATGAAAAATAAAATCAACTAAAAATAATATTTTGAACAAGTCGCATGTAAATGTATTTCTTAATTAAGGTTATGAGATAAACTGATAAATTATAACATAGGAACTTAAAAGATATTTAAACTTGAATTAGAATCAGATTCATAATATTTTTTAACAACAGGAGATCCGGGGTCTTCTGACAGATCGTCTAGCACAAGAGTTTCACTAACCCAACTCATCAATAATAGTTTCTTTATTCATAGTATAAGTAGATTCATTTTTGCTATCACATTGTAATTTTTCGACATACTTAGTATGTCTACAATTAATTTCCAAACACCTAAAGCAACTAGTCCCTCTGAATATCAGGTGGTCCGTCGACATTCGACATATTGTATCATTTTAGCATTATTTCCTTGAAGAATTAAGTCAAGATCAATGTTTAAGGCGATACCTCAAGGTCCATTTTCATACATTTTGTTTCGGCTTTAATCTGAACGAAATTTTAAAGGCAGAAATATCCATGATTATTAATTATTTTTACATTTTTCTTTCAACTGCGAGAACTAATCACTAACTAGACGTGAATTTAAATTCTTTACTTGCCAATACTTGTTTAGTTACCCAGATTAAAGCCGAAACAAAATGTATGAAAATGGACCTTGAGGTATCGCCTTAACGCATTTTTATAATGGATTTTCTCATTTCTGTTGGTTTTAAAATACAATATTATTGTAATAATTAAACAAGACTGTTATTTTGTTAGATGTATTTATTTTGCTGATCAAACTTTGTTGATTATTAAGAGCAAAATCGGTTAATCATGTTGCGTTACAATTATTATATATTATAATGGTGGCAATGAATAGATGTTTGTTTTCAATCTTTATATATTAGAGACTTATATATAATTCATAAATATAATATATTATATGATTTTAACGGTATTTATTTATTAACTTATTACCTACCAAGCACCTACTATAATTACCATTTTTCAAATACTAATTACCATATGTGTCATTTCTCATTGCCATTCGTGAACATTTTTCAAATCCAATTCCGACCTGAATATCGATTTACAGACTGTGCCTTTGATTTATATAGTATATAAGTGCGATAAACTTTACATCGAATCGATAAAGATCGCGATTGGGAGCAATATTTGAATTTATTTTAGGAACACCGAATATGTCTATTTTCAAATATTCACCCAGATATACATTGATGACATTAGCCAAGTAATAGATTGGTATTATCGAAAAAAAAGAACCCAATTTCGACCAAATCCATAGACAACAGATCTAGACGAACATGACAATGATGGAAATTTATTTCTCTCACCTTTTCCAATTTTTAAACAACGATCTAAGCTAATCTCCAAATTTTCCTTCAACAGCGGGTTTTAATAAATTCCTTATGATGCAAGCAAAGTCACTGAACCATGCAAAGGGTCGTCTCTTATATTAATTTTGTACGACACGCCTCTAGGTAGCGCGTACTAAATTTAAACCTTTTGCTATTTTCCGTACAGGAAAGGTCGCAATGTAATAAACAACAGAATAAGCTGAAAATAATTGTGTAAATCACAACGTCTGTTCTTTTTGATTCACCATATCTTTATCTTTTCAAAGTGGCTTCACGGCCTAATGTTCTGCGTAGTCCAATTATGCTATCGACTATTGAGAGTGGTTGCTTGTTTTATGATAGCTAGAATTATGCCGGCCTGTCTATTTTATATTTTTTTAGACTATAAATATATTCCGTCTACAGGAGTGAATCCGTCTTTTCATTATTACGGATGTTCTCATCGATGAACAGTTTTGTTACTCGTATAGGTTATAGATTCAAAAATTAACTATATATCTATACGGCTATCAAAGCTGTCCATTGATTAACACGCCCGTAATTGAAAAAAGCCCGTAGTTAAAAATACTGAAATTCTGCTTAAGTCATACTTAACAGCCCATCATCAACATCAGCCACAGGATGTCCACTGCCGAACATGGGTCTCCCCAAAGATTTCCAGATCGACCTATTATAAGCAATTAATTTACGTAACTAATACTCCTAACGGTCAACCTTCAACAATGAAGAGGCACTTAAAGAATAAGAAGAATACTCCTAATAACTTAGATACAATTATAAAAATATCCTTCCATGGTAGATATATGTAAAAATATTTAATCTATGTAAATCTGTGTGGCAATAGCTTCCAATTTTCCTAAATTTCATACAAATTACGTCAGTCTAGTGCGAGTGCAATATCTGTCACTGTCACAACTGTAAACTCAATTTAAACATCAACCATACAGCACAATTTAAAATACACGCATCACGCCTTTATCAGGTAAAGGTTAGGTAGAGAAACCAAGGATCTCACTTTTTGCCATGTGTGTTCCCATGATATAATATGGGGCTAGCCTATCAGCATCTATTGGGAATTAATTACAAACAGCAAACTCAATTCCACTTTTCCCGGTCCGAGATTCGACCTTGGGACCTTAAATCGGTATCGTACTATGTCACCTACTATGTCAATGAGGCAGTGAAGTTTTTTAACCGAAAAATGCTCCATTATACCTGTACTTCGAATAGGACGTCCGTAATTACAACAAACGGATTTACTCCTATAGATCGAATAGAGTACTCTGACCTTAACCTGTAATTTTTCATCAGACCACAATAAAACGTATCTATTTTTATTGCAGTTAAATGACAATACGATCGCCTATAAATAGTAATATAGGAATACCGTATAGAAGTCTCAATTTCAGAGTAGTCTGTGCGCTCGTTAACTTGAGACGTAAGGTTTTTTTGTTGTGTATCGAACCCCGCAACCAACACCAGGGGAAGCCTGTAAATGGGATACTGGAATCCTCTGGCTTAGCAACTGCAGGGCTCCGGCGGAGAGTTGTGAGAGAAACATTGGTGGAGGATGTGTGGGACACGAATAGAAACCCACTTTAGGATGGGCGGAGGGGCGAAGGAAGAGAAATGTTCGCGAGCCTCAAAAAGTATTGATAACCAAGAGGTATACACACTGAAATCTGTGCCTAGGGTCACAGTAAAATCCCCCAGTGCAAGGGCGTGCGTAAAGTGCGGAGACCGAGTGCTCAAGAATTGCCTCGGGGATGTCACAAGGTGGTCTTGTAATGCACATTACCTTGAGTACAAAGTCCTTGAAACCAGAATACAACAACAGTGCATGCTTGTAGCTTGGCAGTAAAAATAAAAATCGCACTGGTACCTACCCAGACAGCACCTCACCGGTGATAGACCTGTAACCAGTGAAAGCCAGCTTGTGGAAAAGTGGGGGCAATATTTTTTTCCATTTAGTAATGTGTGCGTGAGTTAACACATGTTTACAAAAATTTATGAAATCTATAGTTAGTAATAGCAGCCCAAATATAATTCCAAATATGTAACGCTATAAAATATTTACTTCATTTTGATTACAATACCGTTCTAAGTCCCGATAAATCTGTAATGGCGAGAGAAATAAAGTACAATCTAGATGTCTCCGCGGAAGCGAACAGCCGAGCTCTTATTTTATCACATGTTCGAAAACATCGACAGTATTTAAAAACTCATTACTCACACCTGAAGGAAATGTTTTAAAGTCGTACAGTGTTTTGTTGTGTTTGGGACATTTATTCTCTTTAAGAGGAACTGAAAACAGTTAATCAATGAAAAGGTAAATATATTTTTCTATTGAACCGTCACAAGCAATTTTTATAGTTGACGACATCATGTTAAGTGTTTTCTGATGTATTACCGAAGTCAATAGTCCAACAACCATGAAATTTTTATTAGACCACACGGAAAGTACCAACTTTCAAACAAAAAAAGCATCATCAAAATCGGTTCGTTCACCCAGTCAAAAGTTCTGAAGTAACAAATATAAAAAATACAGTCAAAATGAGAACCTCTACCTTGTTTTGAAGTCGGTTAAAAACCACGATAAAATACGAGAAATAATTTTATTTGGATGCCTAACATTCGCATAAACATAACAACTCATGATGTTCTTTTTTATGACCTCTGTAAGCAAACGAGCTAGTGGTCCGTCTGATAGTAAGCAGTATCCGCCAACCATGGGCTTAAATAATGACAGAGGCACAGCTAAGCCAAAACTTCACCCAATTTATTGCCTACCGGGACCTGAGCACTCTTGTAAAGTCTCGGTTAAAGGACAAATCATAGCGCTCAGGAAACACCGATGCATGAAGTCCATTCCAAAGTTTGCACGTGTGCAGAATTACATAGTCTCTTTATAAACGGAATTAATATTACTATTCAAAATTTAACACAAAAGGTAATAAAATCAACAATAAATATGACTATTTAGAAGAATTGAATCATGTTACTATTAATTCGGTGTAGTACCTACTGTACAATATTCTGTAATATTACGTTATTGGTAGGCGTATGCTTTATTGATTGTACTGGAGTCAATTCTCACTATGTGTGCATAGAATGAGACAAAAAAGGACGCAACTCCATCTCGTTTTAATGGGATTGGTTAAGAGATAAGACGTGACTGACGTAGTTAGTGGTCTCGCGATCAATCACAAATATCAAAATTACACATCAACTAATCACTTGCATTCTTTAGGACATTCTAAGGGGACTAGATTTAAGATGGAATTTTAATTTATTTAGGTATTTTTGGAAGGTCTTCTCACAAATCATTTCATAGGACACAAATGCGATAAGGAAATATGGACACCTTTACATTGTCTTGTAAGTTTTCAGTGCAGTAGTTGTGATGAAAAAAAAATGTCTTATAAGAGAAATAAGATTGACCGCATTTCCTACCAAGATAGGACGTTAATTATAATATGTATGTTTTAGGAAATAATTAGACCTTTTGTTCCTGTCAAATATTCAGAAAGCAGAAAGATGTACACAGATTAACTATTTACTAAACTTTAATAGGTAGCGGCTCCGCTACGATTGGGAAAAACAATTTTAAATCTCACAAAAACATGTATCTATATGGTGTGTTAGTGAATCTCAGCGGCGACGAAACGTAATCTCGTAATGGACTAATTAAAAAATCTGATTTCTGGTTGGTAATAACGTTTTCCTCAATGCGTTTTCCTATATTCCCAAAGGATTAACATTCTACGTAGTATTTGACATCAAGATGGTAAAGATTTTAAATTATAACCGATGAAACATTCGTTTTTAATTTCGCACTCTTAATAAAATAATGACCCATTCCAAAATTGCCAATTTGTGGGAATCGTCAAACGACCAATTTCTGTTTGCGACCTTTTAATTTTTTCCCTTTTTTTTCCTGCTATAGGTTTAATTTTTTACCTATCTTTAATAAGCTTAATTTTATAGCAACTTCAAAAAAAAAAGGTAGCAAACAAAAATTAGTTTCCGACGACTGCCACAAATTATCAATTTTGAAATAGATCATTATTTTATTAAGAGTGTGATTTTGTTTCTGTCCTGTGTCTGTTGAATGTAGTATTAGTACTAGTATCTGTTGAATGCGGGCCGAAACTATATTCTTTACACCATTTTTTACAATAAGAAAAAGATTTTAAGCACTCAATTTCTAACAGAATACAATAATGAAAACAAAGCTTTCATAAGGAACTATTGTAACAAAAGTGCTTGTTGATAAATTAATACAGTTTCAATAATTGGCTTACAGTCTTACGAACAATGTAGATTGTTTGGTAATCGACTTTATTGTTTACTAACGATCTGCCTCGGCATCACACACGTAGCTGAGCACTTAATTTTTTCTGCCGTACACAACATTAATCAATTGTAAGCATACCTTTCTCTTGAATTACTCCGTCCATCATTAAAAACCGTATGCAAAACCGTTTGGTAGTTTTTGAGGTTATCGTGTACAGACAGACTGACGAAACACACGACTTTGTTTTATAATGTGCTGATACCATTAAAATTAAATTATTTTTCACGGGGGAGACCGAGTGACCATGAAGGCTGAAAAGTCTTCGAAACGTCGAGAAAAAAGTAAAATTTTAAAACCGCGCTAAAATATAAATTAATAACTTTAAATCATAACATTAGGACATGGATGCATTTTTTTTAGACTTTATTATTTTGTTTCGATTTTTATTTGCGTTGTACTTGTTATTTTAAATTAGATTATATTTTATATTTTACTTAATTTTAATTGTAATATTTTAAAACTGTGACGCTTATTTTATTGGATTTATATTATTATAATACTTTTTTCAAATTATTATAACGTTGTATCCTCCTATAATGATGGTACACACGATCCTAAGTTTTATATTTGGTTTTGTATAATATTATTGTGAACTATCGCTGGCGGATCTAATTAAATAAATAAAAACAAATAAAAATAAAATAAAATCCAAAAAATAGTTTAATTTGAATGTCTAACATTCGCGTACTGATATCATGTTTTTATTAAATTTTAAATGCAAATGAACTAAAACCTTTACAATTTTACAATTACATAGGTATAAACATCACCCTGTAACACAAGCTTTGACGTGTCACCAGACGTATCCTTTGTAGTTTAGAATTGGCAGAATGCTATAGTTGTCGTGGGCCGCCATCCCATTAGCAAGGGAGCCCGACTACAGACAGAGCTTTACTGCAAAAAAATTGGAGCTGTGTTATTACTATCAGTACCAGTGACGTAAATATCTCCACTTGGGCCTGGGTACTCTATTAAGCGGGAGCAAAAGAAAGTTCTATAGAAAAATTTGCTTCAGTATAGGTACTGGTCAGTGTTCAATTAACCTTCAAACCCGCTGCACTGCACCGTCTAGCCCAACTATAGCTATTTCCTTAGTTACAATACTGTTTAAACTTTTCTCTTATATCTTAAGAAGAATTTTCTGGGTATGAAAAGTATGCCAACCCGGACTGTGCCGGAGTGATGGACAAAGGCCTAAAACCCTCTCAGTAACAGAAAAAATAATGTTACTGTACTGAACTTGAATAGAATTAATAAATTCAACTAATTTATTTTATTGATATATTTGTTAAATGGTAGATATATATTTGTACGTGAGAATTAAAAGACATTCTACACAAAGAGTTTATGAAAATTTTAAATCTAACACTGAAACTCAAATATTTTGTACACCCAAAAGTAGAAAAGTTGTAGAATACTTGAGAAACCTAACTTAATTACTACGAAGCGAGACCCTCTCGATTTCGAGATATCAAGGTTGTCACCGCGTCGTATTTTAAGTGGAAACCACACGTTCAACGCCCCAATTATCACGTGCACTGAGGATTTTGCTCTCACGTCTTTACAAAAGATACTTCTATTCAGTAAATTGTACGTATATTTATAAGAGTTATACTTACATTAGCAGAACCAGTGATACTATACAGTGAAAGAAAAGTAGTAAAAAAGTGGGTGGTTATAAAATAAGAGTACCTAATTGATCACGAATTACAGATTTGTGGAATACTTTTTGTCTGTCTTTTTTCTGTTAGTTTATTACATCTTCGAAATTATTAAACAAATTTTTATGTGGTTTCTCTATAGAGTATAATTGGAAGCAGAGTAGAATTTGTTTCAATAACAACCAGAAATCTATATGCAACAACCTTTAAAAAAAATACGTCAAATTGTGAACAACATAATTTGAAGTCGGTTAAAAATCCATTTGAACACATTTACAAACATTCGCTTTTGTAATATTAGCAAGACGATGAGGTCAGAAACCTCGGGAATACGTTTTGTAATGACGATGTCTATCTATATTATTATTATTTTGCAGTGTTCTAAGTGGTTAATAATTGAATCCAATGGGCGCTGGGCCCACAGATCACTTTGGTGCTAATTGCATTGACTAACATCTGCATGAATACCTGTCGAAAATTATTTATAAGTGTCAGAGTATTTCTCAAAATAAATCTATGTAACGAAATAGGATTTAAGAATTGTTGTTATACACCATTTTGTCTGTCATCTGTTTTTTGTTTTATATATTCATTCCATATATTATTTGATAGATAAAAAAAAAGACGAGAGAGAAATTTTCATAATAATATTCTGTGGGGTAACTTTGAACACGCACGATACACGTACCAGAGTAAAACTATTTCTTTAGTTACAACTTACCCCTCTTGATAAATCCAAGGAGGTAAATCTGAACACATTCAACTAACGTACAGTAAAAGTACTTAAGTTACAAACAACATAAGAAAGACAACAGACTCGCCGCAATGTGTGATGGGTCGCTGAAGTTCTGAAAGCGTGCTCAGTCGCGTACCATTGTTTGGAGGGGACGCACGCTCCCGCACGACAGAACTGAAAACTTTGTCGTGAACTCACAACTTTGTTTAGTGACGGACTTAGATGCTGTGTCTTGGACAGTTCTACTTGTTTTAAATAAAATTTGTTAAAGGTAGGTTTAGTTGTATGAGTATGATTAAGATTCATATTGTTTTTTTTTAAATCCAGGCTTGCTATCGTAAAAATATACTAATTTATAAATCGTTTCATAAACATAAGCCTAAAGTTGTTATCAATTATGTAGAACATCACAATTATCTGTTTCTATGTGTTACAAATGCTTAGTAATGACAAAAGTATTATTAAAGATCAATCAAGAGCTTTTGACTTTTTTTTAAAGAAAATAAGTTTTTATCATTATTATTCACTTAACAAATTTTTGGGGTAATTGGGAACTATCCATTAAAAGTGTCAGGCAATACTTAAAGGCGTAATAAGGTGTCATTTATTTGTAGTATTAGTACTAAAGAATGCGTAATTAAACAGTAAATTATATTTGGAGAATACATCGCTTTTTAATATGGCTACTTTTTGTGTTAGTCATTTACCAAATAATTTAAAGTTTATATGAATTATTGATGTTATTAACTGTTACCATAGATAACTATTTTTTAAATAATAAGTTTATAATTATTATATATATTTGCAAAGATTTTAAATATTGAAATTAACATGCAGACGTAAAACTTACCCCAATACGTTACTTTTTTCCGGTAACGTGCACAGTACACGTTTTATTCCGTGGAAAAATCTTCATGTAAATGAAACCGCGAGTAAAACTAAGTACGATATACAAGTAATCTTGTAGTCCAAAACATACACTATAATATCTACTGTGCTCATTATGCCTTATATCTGAACATAAAAGTTTAGTAAACATTTTCACAGCCTGTGTCCTCGTGCTACCCACATCCTGGCTTTTTGTAGTCACTATCAGTTGTTCCGGCCATTTAGTGAAAGGTATTTTGTAAAACCGTTTAATGTATATTCAGTGTGCATTAAGGCTTAATGAAAAAGTACACGCTATACCATTTGATGAATAAATCTATTACGTAGCCGTTTATTTCAAGTTTTGGAAAATATAGGGTTTAATTTTTTTTAGTTAGTTTATATGTTGCAAGGAAAAATATTTGAGTATTATCATAATAATATATTTAACACTAATAGGTTAGGTATGTTAAATTATATTACACCCTATTCTAAATTTACATTCTATATTGTTCAACTGTTCTTGACGAAACCATGTTTTTGTTTATAAAATGAATACTTTAATTTGAAAATTACCCTTGAGGTGCCCTAATAATTATTACTGTTCTTATGACTGACAACGAAGGCCGACAAATAAGGTTTCATAGAAAACTTGAAGCAAAATATTGTTTTTAAGAATTAATGGGGTATTTACTGAAATAGTATGTAAACTACAAATTACTGTTTTTTTTTATCTAATTGATGTTACGAAGGAAGTATTGTGCACCATATTTTAAACATATCTTCGTCTGTGTCGAATTAAGTAAGCAGCGAATAGCTATTTTAAAAAAAGAAACGTAGTATACTTATGTATTTTCTTGACATTTAAACATAATCAGTTCTAAATTTTATCAAAATTGGTTAAGTGCCCACGAAAGGGCAAGATAGAAATACGATCGTGTTTATAATATTTGCATACATTAAATAATTTTATTTATTTTGTAATATTCTTAATCTTAATTCATGTTTTTTTTTACCAAAGAAAATTACGAAACCCTATAAAGTTTTATTCATCCCAAACACAATGAACTAAATACCCCATTTGTGTATTTCCTAGTGTTCTTAAACCCCTGTCTAATGGCTAATACGGCTTTCATAGCCATTCAGTGCTCCCATTGAACTGCAGGTTTGTATCAGCTTCATTATGCTCTAATCAAGCAATCTACGATAGTGTGCGGTAATATCCGTATAGGTTTACAAAGCATAGGCTATTACGACCTCAGGCGGTCGATATTGTATGTATGGCTATGATTACCTTAAATTACATTTTATCATCATCAACTCTACAATCTTTACTGCTGAATATATTCAGATTCCATACTTTTAATACTTCTAAAAAAGACAACGACTTTTGAGTCGTGTTTATTTTTTATTCATTTAAGTACCTTTTTCGTTATTATATCTCAAACAGTTAATTAGAAGTAATTATAATTATAGGTAAGTAGAATAGTTTGATCTGGGTACGAATCTGGCACTATAGACCACCAAAGATATTTACAATCCAAAAAAGTTAAGTTACTTTTAGTAACTCGAATTAAAACCAGTTAAACTTGTATTTAGTTAAGCAAAACATGAACTTCTAGCTAACGTTCTATTATTTATAAAAAGCAAACGCTTGGCTTTTCCTCCTACCTATTTTTTCTTATCTTTCTTTATGAACGTACAAAACGTTTTTAAGGAAACATTAGTCAATACTGGGTTGCCCCATCGTTTGTCACCATCCAATCCGTAAAACAACGGAGCATGTTTAATTCAATACAATTAAAAAAATAGAATTCATTTTCTTCGCTTACATGCCTACATAAAAAATATTGAAAGAATAAATAAAAACCAATTATGGAATAAAATTATGTCAGATTTTATTTTTAACCGACTTTATTACACATAAAAATCTAGTTATTATTTTTTACGTAACAATACTTCAGAGCGGAAAAAAATAATTATGATGAAAAACCTTTGTTAAAATAATAGCGTATATATACGGTGTATGCCCCATGTATGTAGTGTGTACAGGTGTATAATTATGCGTGGAGACATTGGAAGATACTCTAAAAAGTTTGATATTAATTATAAGAACAAGGTTTTCTAATGAAACTTCATAAAGATAAGAGATTCCCAATAGACTTTGTAACTTTTTTAATTTGATCTCTTCGTCTTGTTACTTATCCTTAATCCTATATTATGTAAACTTTATTGATAAGATTTCAATATTTTAATATCATAAATCATAATATTAGAATTCAATAATCAAAATACATCATTTTACGATATATTTATTGTCTTAATATGGATATTTACATTATAAATTATGTTTTTTAACCTTCAGATGCAATGAGTAGTAACGGTTAACTTCTTTAAATTCAATGGGGTAATTTTGAACTTTAATAATACACCATACTTGTTAACTCATAATATAGTACACAGAAATTACATTTATGACGAGGCTTAATATGTGTTCCAAATAATTTTATTGGTCGTTTTGGTTGGTATTACCGGTGGTAGGTCTCTCATATGTGAGAGTTCGCCTGGGTAGGTACCACCGCAATATCTACTTCTGCCGCCAAGTAGCAGTATGTAGTCACTGTTGCGTTCCGGTTTAAAGAACATTTTAGCCAGTGTAACTACTAGACGTAATAATACTTAACCTTTCGTGTCTCAGGATGCAGAGCGCAATGGAATACCAAACAATACTTTGTTACTTGGTGTTGGATGGTGTTTCTACTGTTTATGAGCGGTCATGTCGCTTGACATCAAGCAAATTGCAAGTCCATCTCGTCATTTAAAGCAATAAAAAAAATTAAGAACTAACCTGGATAGAGTGGAGTGTCATGCAGTGCTTTGTGATTCAAAGATCTGTATGGTATTGCGACTATTTATAGCCGGTCATATTGCACTATCATTAGGTGAGAGGAACGTTCATCTCATTATTCCACTGCAATAAAAGAAACTACGTTAACCGAAACTGAATATGAAAAATATTTTTACCAAGAACGGAAGTTATAAAAACTTCACGGCCATTATTGCAAGTAAATACAAAATTATTTGCGTCTGAAAGATTTATTGATGCAACCTTCAAGGTCACCGTTCAGCATTAGATTTCTCTGTTATAATAAGACTTGAGTGCATCTGTGTATTCTTAACTCTATTTTCCTTTGTATTTCTTATTGGAACTTTTTACTGCAATTTCAATTTGTAAACGTATTTTATTCATAATAATGTTTAGATTGCATTTCGTTGAAATTGAATCTTATCTTTTGTTTTGTTTTTATGTCTGTCTGTGATTTGATAAGTTGGTATATACTTTTGTAATATGCAGCTCTAATCTGTGTACTCTCTTATAAATCATATAAAATTTTAAAAAAAGTTGTATAATTGTAAAATGTACGTAGATATTGTAACTTTGACTTTGCGGATGAACAACACCTCAGTCCCCCCGTGACCATGAAGGCTGCAAAGTCTTCGAAACGTCGGGAGAAAAATAAAAAACAGAAAACCGCGATAGAATCCGGAAAATTAGTTTAATTTCAATGTCTAACATTCGCGTAAACATAAGAAATCATTATACCTCAGTTGTTAGTTAATAAAATGTCAGCAGGTTTATACCAACTGGCCATCTAACCAAGGTACATGGTATATTCATTAAAACATCAACTGTAATACATTTTGTTGCAAATTGGACCCCTTTTTAATCTACGCCCAACATATTTCCGTACAGTAATTAGCGAACTTTAAACGCCTTATTATCAAAGAAGTTCTATCTAAGACAACGCATATCAAGGACACTGCATACACCATTAGTATGGAACACGACACCGGTAAGTGACTGTCTGCAACGCCGATACTGTTACGGATATTAGGACATCTATCATATTGACTAGGTTTATGTACGACGCAATAAATTCTAAGAGGAATTGTTGTAATGTAATACGAGATTGTATGTGGAGGGATGTATACAAATATGTAGGAAAGTATATAATTAAATCGTTAAACCTTGGGAACATTTTAGTTTTATATATAAAATAGATATTAAATCATTACCCTATCATCCTACGTGGTACAATAATAATATTAGATACCATTGTAAATATATTTAGTTAGAATTGGACGCATAAATTGGTAATAGATTTTAGTGAAATTTGGCAAGCAAATTGCCTTATTGCTGCATCGATATATTGACTACATTTTTTTTTATTCATTAATTGGGTAAAAATGTCTCGCAATATATACTACGCTTAGAGTAGTGCGTGGTTACCCTTGTGTATTAAAAGTAGTCGTAAAATATAAAAATAATATTATATTACCCCTAAATTTAATTGTACCCCTGCTGAGCAAGGGCCTCCTTTACTAATGAGGGGGTTAGGTCTTACATTCACTGCGTCAGCCTAATGTGGGTTGGCGAACTACCTATACTTTTGAAAGCATAACGAGGACTCAAAAATCAAAGGTATGCAGATTTCTGCACGTTGATTTTTTCCGTTACCTACCAAGTTAGACATAAAATTTTACTTAAACGCCAATATATTTGAGCTATTTGAACTTGAAGCTGCTTGAAATACATAATAGTGTCATTAATATTTTTTGTTATTACTATGCGTATGAAGCACCTCAATTTTACCAAATTTAGTAGATACTAGCTTGTTTAGTTGTTCATTAAGTATTTCTAGTTACCCCATAGCAGAAAATCAAAGTTCAAAACCACCCCATTTTTGAATTAGAGTTCGAAATGTCAGTTTAAATCCCAGATTATTCATCAACAAAGCCACTAATTATTTCTACGTTTGAATAGTTATTATCGGAGCATATACCGGTAAAGCCTCGCGCGCTCATTAACTCACGATGTATTTTAACTAAGTATCTTACAGTATATTCGACTTGCGACTCATAAGAGATGGAAATGTGGTATTTAATGCTTGTTTTGAGATTCCTATAGTCTTTGTACTGCATAATATCGTCTTGCTAGTGCTCGATTTTATAAAAAAAGAGAGGTGCTTATCTATATCTTCTATCTATACTTATAATAAATCTGTAGAGAGGTCAATTCTGTACATGAAATATATTTCCAAAATAACTATCAGGGGGTGATTAGGGATCGATACTGATGCCAAAAATGCAATTAGTAAAATTTTTGTCTGTCTGTCTGTCTGTCTGTCTGTCTGTCTGTCTGTCTGTCTGTATAACCGTTATAGAAACAAAAACTACTCGACGGATTTTAACGAAACTTGGTACAATTATTTGTCATACTCCTGTGCTGGTTATAGTATACTTTTCATCACGCTACAATTAATAGGAGCAGAGCAGTGAAGGGAAATGTTGGGAAAACGGGAGAAGTTACTCCATTTTTTAAGCTTCCGTCGCGTGTGCAACCTTAATGGTTAAAGCTACACAGAAATCATGTATGACGGAAATGTTCTCCTTAAAATTATGTAAAAATATCCCACGACAGCATATGTCTATCTTTTATGGTTGACTCACAATAACACGTGTAACTCCCGATAGCTTAGCAGTTCGAAGCTTTCTCATTATATTTGTCTACTCTTACGTTTCTAACACTCTCAGTCATCCCTAATTAAAAAAGTTAACATTATTAAATATTCCATAAAAAAGAATCATAGAAATCGGTATAGAAACACCAAAATTATACATGAAATACGCTAATAATAAGCCATCATGCGTGAATACTGAATCATTCTATAAGGATTATTTTTGTATATATATAAGGTCGCGAACGCACAGGCAGGGGGCTTGCTTGGCACCTAGAGGCTAGCGAGTAGCTTCGTAAAACGAACATTCTCGAACGTTCGCGACCGGCTCCATTTTTGAAGTCCGAAATCCACGCGGGCGAAGCTGCGAGCGGAAGCTCGTTTATAATAAAATTCTAAAAGCATAAAAATGTAACTGTAGCTATCTATATACTAACGTTTAGAAAATTTCCCACGACGCGGTTGAGTATTTAAGTTGTTTGCGGGCTATTAAAATTCTTCAAATCATTTTCAAGCTTCGAGCAAATCGTATCGGAAAAGTCTAAACAAATTATTGCCCAACCAATTCAGTCCACATCTTCTTTTGCTGGGCTAATGAAAGTCTATATACCATAATATACTTAAAGAGCATAATATCACATTTTGGAAAATGATTTTATCCTAAAAAAAGCCTGAGAAGGTAAGAAAATTGCGCGCCAGCATAGCACAAAAGTATTTAGCTATTCATTTGAATCAAATTTCTTAACATTTAACTTCCATAAAACATTCTCAAATATTCTGTAATTTTTCTATAAAGTCATGAAAGCGAGATGCAAGTAAGATATCGCTAATGAAATAATAATACGACAAAGAAAACAGGAAGCCGTGCATAAATATCAGCAAATTGTTGGAACTTTCATACAAATAGGCCAGTTTTGTGATTATCGAGAGTTTTGTGGCTTTGTTTGAAGTAGATGAGTAGGGAAAACTGGTACACCGCGTGATGGCCCCAAATATAAAGAGAAATTATTAAGAAATATATATAAGATGCATTATTTTTTATCAAAGGCGTAACCAGGTCAATCAAATTTAAGTCCCATTATGATAATTTTGATGACTTGCGCAATCTACGTTTGACAATACACATAATTATACTACGCTGTACTCATCATTATAAGTAATACCTATTTATAGTAGTTTTCTTTCTTATAAACATTAATGTCATAATCAAAAAGACAAATCACTTAGGTTCTGTTTCACTTGAGTAAGTACTAAATACCGGTCCTGGATTTGTAAATAAGCCGTATAGGCCGCGGACTATGGGCGGCAGCCTCTTAGGGGCGGCAGATTTTAGAGGACGCTCACTCCATTTAATTAATCGTTCGTTTATTTAATTTTAGTGCCTTCCATAATACAAACAAATGGAAAATTATTAAGTATTTTAAAAACCTACATACATACATACATTAACCTACCTAATGGCGGGACGGCGGAAATAAAGTGGCCTACACTCATAAAAAATATAAATCCGGCACTACTAAATACCCAGTTAACGTATACGAGTTGATGCTAAATGCACTCTTTTGTTTACCTTTTATTTGGGAGATTAACATTTTTATTTGATCATCCTATTCGATAATTAACATTCACTCAAACATTATGAAACTGGTCCTGGTGGTGGTAGTAGGATATTTGCTACCAGTGTTGAGGGGTCTATAATCCCTATTATCCGATTCCTGCCATCTTCCCTTTATGTAGAGTTCATATAGAATCTAATTATCATTAGACAGATTTACAGACCGCATTTATGCATATATGTTGTAACGGTTTTTTCGGGAAATTTCACTTTTACTGGTTGCTCGATGGTGGTAAACTAAATCAATCCATAACCTTATTGCATTGATATAGTGTATTAAGTAAATGCTTGAATAACAAATGTCTTCATTTCAAAGATAAATTTCGGATCCGCGAGCTCTTGGTTTGATCGGAGCGGACGAAATGGCTCTCAATTTGATCAAGTAGTACTGGTTTTATAAATATGCGGACATTGGTAGTTTATGGATTTCTAGTATTTAAACCGACTTTAAAAGTATGATGTTCGCAATTGAAGGTGTATTTTTTTAAAGTTTGTTACCTCAGTACTCAATCTTTGTATACTTGATAGAAAATACTAGATTGGTCCCATAGAATTTTTAAATGGTTTACCAGTACATAGGTAATATTATTATTTTTGTTTTTAGTGGATTTTGAAGACGTTTTAATTTATTTTACAAAAAGTTTTTCAAATTTAACAATTTGTAGTCGGTGTTCATAATGTAACACGATTAATTTTAAAAAGGTAGTTTAAAGTGCCGGAAATATTTTCTGTAACATGAAAGTGAACCTCTCGCCAGATTCTAAACATATTATAAAGCACAGCCCTCCGCAGCGTCTGTCTGTCTGTCAGAACGCTATGAACTCAAAAACTACGTACTTTACGAATTTCGATGAAATTTTATATGGAGATAGTTTGAGACCTGGGAAGGACATAGGGTACTTTATATCCCGGGAAAATGCATAGCGGGACTTTTATCCAGGAAAAACACTTTTGCACTAGCGAAGCTGCAAGCAAAATCTAATAGAGCATAAAAATCAACGCAGTAATACATCAACATATTTACAAATCTTTACCCTGTTTGATAAACCCTGGTTTCAAATCAACCACGCTGTCATTACATCGACAGGAACATCTATGAAATAGTTGTTTTTGAACTAAGTTTTTCTCAGCCCTAATATCCTGTTTGAATTATCCATGAATACTATAATCAAAATCAATCCCTTCAATAAAAAAGATATTGTATACACAATACACAATCGAACATGTAAATTTAACTATGAATAACAACTACCATTTATATATGCTCATCATATTTTGAGTTTTATCTATCAAAATGACTGATTATAAAAGAACACAATTAAATTGTTTTTGTAGGTATTATGTTCTCTAGCTGAAAAAAATGCTTTTTATTGCCACCAAGGACGGATGAGTTCACAGCTAAAATGATGGTAAGGTTGCCATTGCCTATCGATGTCAGCAATCAAGTCGCAGCCAAGCCGCAGCCTACCCTAAAAAATTTTCAAACCTCGTTGTGTACGATCATCAGCGTAAAAAATATCAGATTTTTATGACAAGGTCATTGCTAAGGCCAGTTCACGCACAATTAAACTTCGGTTTTGAAGATTCCGTTATCGTGAAGGGGCGAGCGATTCCTTTACCTCGTGTGAGGTTTATTGCTTTATCGCGGGCTTTTCGTTTGTAAATTGTACCTATGCTACATTAAGCACGGATTTCACGCAGTTTCAGCGGGCTTCTGAGCCAAGGATTTTTATGTTTTAGGAACGTTTTTGTTCGGTTTTGAGGTTATTTAAAAAAAATGCATTGTTTTTGTCTATGCTGCAAAAATATTTGGTGACATTGACTTTTGTTATTTATTTATTGCATAATATAAAATAATTTAACGAATAATATAATAATATTGCAATTTGTTTTGATTATCTTGTAAAATATGGTAATTTTAACAACGAATTCAATAGACTATACTCAGGTATTATAATTATTTATAAAAATAATATTGTCTATGGAATATTATGATATCTAAAACGACGTATTTTATTATCATCTTACACTAAAGCATTAAATTCAATTAACTAATAAAGACTACAATTTATATTAAATCGAGATCTGGACAAAATTCTGTTTAAATTATTTATCAAAAGCGTTTTCATCATGAAAGTCGGTTGTAAAATACCTGTAAGTGTCGAATGTTTTCGACGTTAAAAATATTGAAGACGCAGCACGGTACAATTTAATTTCCTGCGAGTCAAACATTTTGCTAATGTGCTTCTGTTTATATTAACCTATCAATCAGCTTCGGAAATGTTATTTTTTAAATCATACTTTTGAAGCTACGTTAATGACAGTAGCTATTACAGATGTCCGTAGCAAAAATGATTTAATTACATATTTTAGGATAACAAATTTTGCTAACAATCAGTTATTATTGCAACATTTATATAAATGTACAGGTTCAATCAATATCCACGGTTTACTACAAGAACAACAAATTGATGCTCAAATTAAAAAGGAAAAGAGTCTTGGCGTGTGAAATATTAAGACGAAGTAGGCGTTGAACTCCTCGTTGGCATTTACGCATTAAAACCATTTTGTGTAGAGTAGTACTTATAATGATATAACGCGGATTGCAGATCAAAAACTAGACAAGTTAGTTTACTCGCATAGCTAACAAAATTACATGTAGAAATTATACTTCCATATCCATTGCCGGATTAATACTTTCCTTTACAATAGGCGCCTAGTTTGCGCCGCTCTGCGTGTCCCGTGGAAGGAAAGAAAAGCATCCTCAAGCAAACAATTTGTATATAACAATGTGTTCTTCAAATCAGACTTAAAACTTCCTGCATACTTAATGCATTTAATTTACAGAAAGTAGGGACGGCCTACTTTGAAATATGCCGAAACCTAGGCCGCTGGCGACTCTACGCCGCGGACTATAGACATAGAACTTATTATAAAAACTGCTACGGCGTAGAATGTTAATTAGCCAAGTACACACAATTATAAGTCAATTTCTCAGTGCTTTTGACGTGACAGTCTTCTCAGGGCGTAGCCTGGGGCGCTGTGATTGACTAATATTGAGAAACGTCTTTGCTTCAGTTGGTTGTCAGATAAACAAAACTGAACAAGGCCTAAGAAAACTATGGAATTGCCGACGCTATTCGTTCGGGCGCATTATACATCCTCATAGTATTGTTTGTGAATAAGGGTGACAGTTTATGATGGTTTACGTAGTTTGCGGAAGAAGTATTAAAGTTATATATCAGATATGCGAGATAAGCTAAATTAAATTGGCTTAGTTTTCGATTTGCATAATGCATTGAACTTAAGGTTTAGGCTTTATTTTTTTTTGGCGGCAAGTGAAGCAAACTTCTTTGAAATTACTGACACGACACAATAAGATCTTCAAATAAGTTCCAGTAATTGACTAATTTCAAGTCTAATTAATAATTATTCACGTGTTAGCTTAAATTTAAACAGGCTCAAATCTTGACGTCATGCAATGCATGTGGATGACGCTAGAGGCCAATTACGGACATTTCCCGAAATAGTAACAGAACACAGTAGGTACTAAGAGCCGATTGAAATTAACGCTGTTACTATATTATTGATAGCGAGTTCCCTTCAGACGGGTTTGTGATGTAAATGATAGGTTTTTACGTCATGTGACGGATTATTTCGTCACTTTATAATGAGCAGTCTATTTAATTTAAACTCTGTTAAAATATTTATATAATGTCTGGAAGACATTGCCTAGAGCGATAAGACCGCCATTTGTACATGTGGCTTTTGTCTCTCTTTTTTTCTTTGTATAATTTTTTTCTTTTTGGTACAATAAAGAGTAAACAAATAAATAAATAACGTAAGCAATATCGAAGAAACTTGTATTAATTGTTTTGAATTAGAAAATAACAATAACAGTGATAAAATAGCAATTAGTTGAAACACTGGTTTAAAATGAATGACATACAACTGATTAATTTCTTAGGCATTTGCTAACTTTAATTTCACATGAATAGTTTTTAATAATCCGTTGTCATAAAGCGGACTATTAATTTTGATACGCCGTTAAATGTCAGCTGTTGGAGGTATAACCTTTTGGGGGCGGACAGAAGAGGTAATAAAGCAGTGTCCACATTACGATGGCCAGCAAAACATTGTGGATTTAAGTATAGCGCTTTCATATTGTTGTTTTGAAGCATCTTTGAGCAAAGGTCACAGCGTTTTCAGCTTTGAGAGTTATTGAGTTTTGATATTAAGTTGCGGGGAACTTCTTGGTAGTAAAAATGAAATTGACTTTGTCTGTAAAATGTTTGTATAGGTGTATTGAATTGATTTAGATTTAATTTAACAGAATTTTTTGAAGATGTTTTTATTTTGAAGAAATTATATGATATACCAAATGTTTATTTTATTTTATTTTGGGGTATTCGGGGAGCTTACGGCAAATTTTACAAAATAAGTTGTAACTTAAATAACTATACGCCAATTACAAGCTTTCACATGCAGAAATAAATAATAATAACAATTACAATCTAAATTAAGTTTAAATTAGTTAATTAGAGATTGGGCGGACTTGTGACAAAAGCTCATGGTATATGAATTTTATGAAGAGAAATGTCGATTAATCGGAAACATACTATCATATTTTTGTTTTGTACCATTATTGACTCTATGGTAATTTATTTTAAAAAAATATATCCTCACATTCTATATGTTAACTAATTAATGTCCCATTAGAACATACTTTTTCAACCAGTGAGATATTCTTTACCATGAAACTAAATGAACAAAGTTTCTAAGCATTATTTTGTTCTGCAAAGTCCGTCATTACCTAAATGTCACGTCATGCGTCACTTTCATTGCGAACGAGGGAAATTAGTTTTATAATCAACGAGACATATTCATATTTGTTGTGTGAAGTTTATTAACTGTATACTAGAGTCGGCCATTTTGAAACGAAATATTTTATTTCAACTGAATGAATTTGAAACAGTTTTTTCAAGAATTCGAAATGAAACGATAATATATATGAAAAAGTTCTTAGACGATAATTACGAAATTTTGAAACGACATTTTAGGATAACACGAGCAGGTTCAATTTTAAAAAAACCTGTGTGCACAGTTTTGATTCATTTTGAGAATTGAATGAGTTTTCTTCGCTGTTAAAAATACATAATATCTTATTTCAAGTTTTCTAAACATGATGATGATTAAATTCTTCAAAAACAAAATTTTCGTTAACAAATAATTTTGTTAATATGACACGTCAGAACAATTAATTTTCCAAGGTGAGTGGAATGAATTTATAAGGTTTGTTTGATATCTATAAATGGGAAATACGATAGCTTTGTCCGTAGGTGGTGACATTTGCAATGTTCTTTCTTATTTCCTTCAAAGTAAACAAGGGTCTTATTATTATCTTACAAGTACTCAATAAAATTCGAATAAAGTTGAAGAGTTTGTCCCGAAATGAAGGCATTTTCCGAATAAAGTTTTACATTATACCTATGCGTATTAGCTTTGATTTATTTGGGTGTCCGCGTTTATAGTTTGGATGACATGTACGAAATTTTATTTAACGAAATCTAAATAAATAATTCGATTTTCCTAGAGATCAAACCAAGAGTCGTTCTGGTCTCATATACGCTCACTAGAGTAATGGATTGTCGCCGCACATTATTATCGTTACTATGGGCGCCGGGATAGGGGTGCATGCATATGCACGCCCCTGTCCAGAACAAATCACAATAAAAATAACTGAATGACAATGGGAACTATCGAAAACAGAGGTTTTATTATGGTTTAGCATAATATAAATGTGCGGTGATAGCCTAGTTGGTTGTGGAACGGACTGCCGAGACGAATGTCCGCAGGTTCAAATCCCAAGGGCACACACCTCTGATTTTTCTAATAAATTATGTGTGTATTCTTTGTGAATTATCGCTTGCTTTAACGGTGAAGGAAAACATCGTGAGGAAAACCTGAGAAGTTCTTTATAGGAATTTCGAGGGTGTGTGAAGTCTACCAATCCGCACTAGGCCAGCGTGGTGGACTAAGGCCTAATCCCTCTCAGTAGTAGAGGAGGCCCGTGCTCAGCAGTGGGCAAGTATATAATACAGGGCTGATATTATTATTTATTATTATAATATAAAAATACCCATGCGATTTTCATTTGAAAAAAAAATATGTGCAGATGCAGATGCACCTCCCTAAAAATAATCTTGGCGGCGCCCATGAATGTTACAGTAAACAAAAAAAAAATTGCCTGATAATTAAAACATGAAGCAATCAAAGCATTTCCCTAAAATATGATATGTCCATCAATTCAATATCCAAGGTTTATTTGTCAGTTTTATTTCGACCTTGAAAGCCTAATTTCGTGTGACCTCCACATTGAAATCTATGATAATTTGCGAAGTCACGTGATGAAATGTAATTAACTATACTATCACATTAACAGGTAATACGATGAATTTTGTTTTATGAATGTTCCAAACTGGTTGCGGAAGCTAAATTATAGATCAGTGATGGCATAAGCCGACGCGAAATAAGATTTTAGATTTTAACAATTTCGTAGGAAGACTGACTCTGTTTTTTAAAGGGATATAGCTAAAGAAAAAAAAGGTACTCAGCCAAGACAACGTGAAGAACCCACTAGCGCAAGGTCCCAAGTGGTTGCCCTGTTCGTCTCCCCTAAGACCGCTGCAATCAAAAAGATAAACACACGCACACACACACACACACACACACACACACACACACACACCCACACACACGTCACACCTTTATCTCTGCCTCGTGACGTGATAGGGGCAAATCCCTCGTCATATCGGACACAAATTTAAGACTCCGGCCTGATGCTGTTCATTGTATCATGTTGCCTGACCTGGGATTCGAACCTAAGATTTAAGAGCTTTAGTCATACACGCAATACTACTACGCAATCGAAGCAGTCTACTGCCAAAAAATATAATAAGGAAAATACTTTCAGCAGGATTGTAAATAATATCAATTAGAACAACTCAATATAAAACCTGACTCGCGTATAGAAACCTATATCTTAGCGTCAGTTATACCGCAGCAGATCTACGCCATCAGGGCAGTACACAGACATATGAGGGACAGTAACTTTTTCCTAATTATGTCTATAATATACCCAATTCCAGCTAAAATATTATCGTCAGTATTATCATGGTCACATTCTACAAGATCGCACGTTTCAAGTATTTATAAGTCTTGGAGTTTTTCCGACGTCTGTCCCACTACTTCTTTACAAACTTTGAAGGAATCTCGGAGTCTAACTCTTGAATTTAATGCGGCGACGAGGCAGCGTCATTTCCGCTCTGTTCGTATAAAAATGCATAACATTGTGAGGAAAATACGATGTGTATTTCGTTTGGTAATAATATAATCGATTATGACGTTAATCTTACTTCTAATCTCACCTTTATTTGAGCATGGCATATTGAGTTCCATGGTGTACCTACGTATAAAAAGCTACAGAATAAAATAATGCAGATTTTCTTTTGTTTTTAATTATCCGTGAGTGTCAATTCAAAACGAAACGATTTATATCTTTACTCCTATTTGCACGTATATAATAGGTATATTAATGTGTTGTATTACTTGGTTTCCTCATAATTACTTACATTATTTCTAGAAACTGTGGTATTTATTCACTGGTAAGAAATAAACGGGACGGCCATTGAACATTGTATTGAGAGAGCTATTAGTAATGTGGCCAACGTCATCTTAGCTTGTCTATAGTAAACATATACCTATATTACAGAAAAAAATCATTTTCATTTATTATTATATATGTAAGTATCAACAACAAAATGAAATAATGTCGTTTCTTTTGTTCAGGTGTGACGCAATGAACGAGCGGCGAGCGTAGCGTCCGGGATGGCGGGAATGCCAGTTTTGGGAAACAGCGTGGGAGCTGGCGAGCTCAGGGACACCAGTCGTGGTAATTTTACTAATATTATGAATGTGAAAGTTTGTAAAAATATTTGGATAGTTAATAAAAGTCAACGCCGACACCGCAAAACGAATAGAAGTATAATTTAGCACACAAATAGACTATGTTCTGTATTACCATACTTAATATGTGATGAAGGCAATTTTATATCTCGGACAAAATTTATTACGAAGCTGAAGTCGCAAGCAACTTCCCGTTTCTGCTTGTAAGTTGTATTTGAAGTTAACAAGGCTGTAAATAGTATATCATTGGCGAAAGGTGCATTTTTCTGAAAGGAAACCTGACACAATATATAGGTACTGACATGCATAAATAGAGTCTGTAAATCAATCTAAGTATATTTAGATTCTATATAAATTCTAAATAAAGGGAAGACGGCAGGAATTGGGTTATATGGACACTTCGCAATTGTAGAATGTATACAGATGCAGACCCAGTACTGTACCTGTCAATAACGTGTGTCGTCAGCGCGTTTACAATAGCCGTTTGCGCTTAGGCAAGATAGATAAGCCTTAGAATCTAAGTAAATTCTCTACAATTGGAAGTTTACCCTGAGCAAGTTGAACTTTATTTTCTAGTGGCTTCTCTTCGATTAATATAATATGATTGGAACGAAATACTTGACCAACTTAAGTCTATGGACAGGATTATCAAGCACGGCATAACTAAATATTTTTGGTAAATTTATTGGCAATGTGCTATAGCATTATTTAATAAATATTTTGGCAATATTGCTATAGAATTGTTTTCAATAAATATTTATAATAAATAGAATACGCACATGGCAATGTTTTGTAATTGCTTACGGAGTGATTTATCAGTTAAAGAGAAAATATTATTATAAGTTATTCATAAAAAATATGACTAAATAAGATGTGAGACAAGTAGACTAGTTTATATACACAACTGTCATTTTTAGTTATTTGTGTTGTACTTTATCCTAAGAATATTTTTTTTCTGACTGAATAATCAGTTAAGGAATTTATCAAAACTCTTTTGTTAATGCTCATCTGTATTAAAACTACAAGGAATTCGTGTAAAGCATTTCAGGCATATAGAGTCAAACGTTCAAACTATGCATTATTTGTTAGTGAAAACTAATATTTCAATAATACGATTTGTTTAGAAAGTTTATTTATTAACTTTACAAAAGTGATGTTTCCGAATTAATACATTATTATCATTTATAAAACAAGATTTAATGCAATAACAGACCGGCATAATTGTGTTCACTGCCGAGGGTCTCTCGTCAGTCCAAACTATATCTGGACTCTGCTCCATTTACCATCAAACGTCTTGGGGTCTCTGCCCCACTCCTATAATAGATAGAAAGCAGTAACTAAAGTCTAAATATCAGTCCAAAGGTCGTGGGTCGAATGTTTTTCATTCCGTTTCGATTCTGCGTACAACTGCAGTGCAATTTGAAGTCGGCTGAAGTGGCTGTATGATTGATACCTGCGTGGCGTTGGGAGTCCACGATAATTGTTCCCAATTGATTTCCCCGTAATGCAGAGTTATATTTGTGAAATTATCTGGAATTTAAGGAAGTATGTTGAAGTATTGAATATAACGCGATGATTGGAACGTTTAAATTGCAATATTATTAGATAAATGAAATTAACTGTAATTTTTTTATACATTCTTCATGAATAATCATTCATGTTAAGTTAATTTGATTTTTAATAAAATCACAATCTAGACTTCGCTTGTTTTTGACTTCTAAAGTTTTTTGAATGTTATTATATTGCAGACAAAATAGATTTAATGTAATTAATAAAAAGATGAAAGACATCGCATGTAATGAGCAGAGCAACCCTGTAGGAAGTGTTCTCGCAAACGTTTATAAACCCGATAAATCCAGAAACCCTGAGCCTCGTTTTGTTTCCAAATGCTTGTTTGTTTGCAGAGGCCAGCAACAGGTCTTCAAGCAGCGGCTCCCGGCGCGGATCGTCACCACGCGGTGGTTTGGTATGTTGTTTCATCCTATCTAGCTCTTAACTAATGGAATCGATGTTTATTTTAATAACCCTACCCTTCAGAAGGAGATGAGGTCCGTGCCCAGCACTGGAATACTATACATCGTCATTTTGACATTGCGTTACTAAATAAAAGCACATGCTCGTCTTCACCTTTGCTGATATTGTGGCAAAAATCATCATAACGAATATTTTTACCAAAAGTCCTGATTTTAGTTTCTGGTTTTTTTATCATTTTGTAGTTTAATTCGAATATGGCGAGTGCGTGAGTTTGTTTCTAACTGAAAGTATGATGCTGCCGCTACAACGAATTCTCTTAAAGTAGTAGTAGGTAGTTATTAGGACGCGTAAAATTAAAATTACTTTTTATTAATATTTATTTTGTTCGAAACTTATATGTTTTTTATTTTACATCTACGACTCAAGTAACTTCTTGTAAAGTGTTATTTTCAAATAGATATAGTCCATTGAAAAGTTACATTTGGGGTTGCGTTTTTTAGAGGACGCAATTTTATTTTTTTGAAGTGTAGGGGGGGTCAGTTTAAAGCTAAAACCTAATAAGAGGTTAGAAATAATAATAATAATAGCAGGCAGATGTTCTTTTGTTCCCTAATGGTCCCTTGGGTATTTGGGTATTAATGAGTACAAAAAAAAGTATTATGAACCTTATAAACACACGTTCTGATGACGTTGCAATGGACATTGCTTAACATTGAATTTCTTAACATTTTCGCTTATAACTTTTTTATTTATAGTTCTACGACAAAAGTTACTAGACCAAAGTTGTAGAGAATTTAATTTGCAACAAAAAATGTTTATAGATTTTTTTTGTCAGATAAATAGTTTAAGAGATACATCGTAAAAACCATTTCAACCCCTATTTTCAAGATGGCGGCCGTGGGACAAGGGTGGCGACCCCACAAACTTGGTTTTAGCTTTAGACTGACCCCCCCTACACTTCAAAAAAATAAAATTGCGTCCTCTAAAAAACGCAAGGTAAGGCCTAAAAAATGTAACATTTCAATGGACTAATAAGTAAGTATGTTGTTTAGTAACATAATGTCAAAATGACGCCGTATTATACAGGGTTGATTTTAACTTATTTTAACCAAGACAGCTACCTGCTTATTGACTGCTATAATCCTTTTTAAGCGATCTAGTGTTGTTTAAATGATCTAAGAGAAACTCCACAAGAAGTAATAATCAAATCCGACCCAGGAACGGAACTTATAACCTTCCAATTCACAGTAAACAGCTACCCATAGCAAAAACACCTTTCCAAATCGCTTTCAATACACGTGAAGTAACACCCACAGTCACTCGACACGTGCCGGAAATTGTATTTCTATGATTCGACTTATTCACTATTTACCTTTAAGAATAGTTTTGTAGCTCCTGATAAAGTCTATACAAAATACACTGATTGTATGAATAACAATAATTTAGTATCTGTTATATCGAAATAAACGTATTTCCTTACATATATACTCACGCGTTTTATTCCCTATGGGGTAGGTAGAGGCGCATCAGATGCATTTTTGGCAGTTTATTCTGTCCCATGATGTGATACTGGGTGAGCCCATATCCGGGCACAAATTTCAGTCTCCGGGCTGATCCTGGAACGCGACACATTTACCAGTCCCCTTAGAATGTCCCAAAAAACTCAACTCGTAAGTAATTTAATTTTGATGTTTGTGATTGGTCGAGAGACTAATGCATCAGTCACGTGTTACTCTCGCAACCAATCACAATAAAACGACACGGAGTCGCGTTTGTTTGGGACATTAAGGGGGCTTAGTTACTATGGCGGATTTTAACACCTTGTGTACAATGGTCGTTGTCTGGGCGGATACGAAATATAAACTACCACAAGCTGAAAATTAACGCTTATACACAGTAGTAGTGGTAGTAGTATAGCTGGCCATAGAGTGGCTCTATATCTATATTTGTTGACGGCTCTTCAGGGCAGTGGGAACTTTTGGGCGCCCGCTTAGTTTTATGTAGGTATGGGCCATGATGGGCCCCAATGCTCGGGAGCCTCGTATCCCTGATACAGCTGATACGGTGGTTAGTTACGCCCCTGCTTATACAGTATTTCTAATTCGGCTCGTTTTGTTCAGGACCAGGACAGCTGCGATGCGACCGTTCACAAGCCAGACTTGACGAGCGCTCTGCCAACCTCGCGCCCAAGACCTAGCAGCTATGACAAGGATTACGATAAAGTTCCTACTATGGTTTGTATATTTATTTTCCTGGGTCTTTTACCGTCGTTAAATATACTCAATGTATTTTACTATTTTCGTGGAACATATGTGGTCAATAAATGATATAGGATTCTGTAGCATTGAAATAAAACATTTTTTTTCGGATTTCTCCCCTACTACTTGACGCGTTTTATTTCAATATGAAACGTTTGCCTAAATAAAAAAAAATATATATCCAACCATTTTCGATAGGAATAGTATACATGTACGCGTAAGCTAATGCGTGTGAATTTTGCATTGTCTTTCCGCCCATAAATTGTAATTTCATAATCTAGGTTCCCACTTGTATAAGAATTTTCAGAAATCCAATTAGTAGATTCCGAGATAAATAAAATTTAAATCTCTAAATCATAAACATGAATATCAATATCGTTTATAGTTCCTTTAACGTAACCTACCTATATAATTCTGGAGAAATCTGTTTATGCGACAACTTGGACAGGTCACATGCGTGTGTGAGACACTTTTGACAGTAATACGATTGAGTTTAACCCTGATACGAACCCTCCAACTGGACAGCCTTTACATTCACGAACACCTATTGAACTCTTACCTGTCAGTACTTGACTAGAATTTATTCAATGGAATGAATTTTTTATGTATTCAATTGTACCTACCTACGTACGTATTTTTTGTTTTCATTTAAATGATATTGCAGCCGATATAATTACTAACTGTTAGGAAGATAAATGCAATTCATGAGTCGTATCGAAGACGCCTTTCCACAATTGTTAAAGCTAAAAGAAAACATAAAATGTTTTTGAATATCATCGATATATCCAAGCGATAGACTTATCGATCGAATATGTTAAGATCAGGGGGGCCCTATTCCGCCTACGGGGGCATATCCGTCTTTTTACAATTACGAACGTTCTAATCGAAGGGCAGTTGTAATAGTCGTATAAGTAAATAAGTTATTTTGTTTAACTCTGACCTATACGACTTTCGAAGCTGTTCTTCGAATAGAACGCGCGTAATTGCAAAATTACGGATTCGCCTCTATATACGGAATAAGGCCCCCTATTTTAATACCATTTTTTTGTGTATTCTATTAGCATTACGCTTATAGCAAGACGTTTTAGCTACAGCCCTAGGTAATGCAGTGTAGGTAACTCAAAGTAGTGGTGTTGCTACCAACCCTATTCCTGTTGGCTTGCCTTTTTATATAATCTAATTACTATTACAATGATTTACAGATCGAGTTTATGGATATTAGTATTTATATGCTGTGTCCGGTTCCCTTTCGGAAAATGTCACCTTTCGCCACTGTTAGCTACCTAGTTATTAGCTACTATAGTGAGCCGTCCGTTGCTAAGCTGTCAACTAGCCGCCATTTTCAATAAACGATCTTAATCTTTTTCTTCGATCTATCTCATTAACCGACCAATCAGAATAACGTTTTTTGACATACTTACAAATGATTTATTTTAATTGGTTCATCCTCGGAATCGGATTAAAAATTGAAATTGGAATCGTTTATTGAAAACGGCTGTAGAGTAATTATAATTTATAGAAAAATCTACACTAATAAAAACAAAATAATAGTTTAATATAAGATATAATATAGAATGTGGCGCTAATGACTAAGCTAATTCTCTATCACATTATTGCTTTATAACTCTGTTAGGTAATCTTAATCACCCATCGGCCCCTAGATGGTTTAAGAGTCAAGGCGCCGCCGCTTATCTGTTGTCTTGTCTAATGTAGGGATGATTATGAACTGAGTAATTAGTTAATGTAAATTGTAGATCCAAATTATATAGCGTACCGAGTAAATAGTTTTTGGCATTCGCCGTATTGGGAATATGTTTCATTTGCTTGTAAATTGATAAAAAAAAGTATGTTGGGGTCTATTACGTGCCAAAACCCACTTGGGCATTATTTATTTTAATGATTTGTGCAATAACGTTTCTATCGTACATTTTTTTACGAGGTAAGACTACCTAAACAAGTAAATCTATTTACTAGCCATAAATAACTGTACTTACGTCGTGTTCAGGAACAACGATCAAATTATTTGTTGTTATTTCAAATAAAGGCACATAAGCAGGATACACTATAGATGAAAACATAGACAAAATCATAGAGCATAAACATTGAAATAATTATAACAATAATTTCACACGCACACACACTTAATGAAGACGTCGGAAGACGATCGCGAGGAATCTTAGAAATAAGTCAAGCGTTGGACTAATATAAATATATATAGATCAATGAACAAGCCTCATTTTATTAATTTATGTTTTTAAAAATATTGGATTTTAGAATTATTTTTTTTCATAGGCGAGTCTCAGCGGCACTGTTGTGGTCACACATACTGCTCCATCGTACGAAGAACAGCGAGCTAGTCCAGCGTTACTGAGCCGCGGGGCCAGTGGCACTCCTGGAGGCAGAAGCGTCCGCGACGATGGCTACTGTTCGGCCAGCAGCACGCCGAGGGCATTTGGTAAGTGTTTTATCAGCCTTCATAAATTTATAACTGTTATTCTTGATATAGCGTTCCTCTATGCAGTGGCGGCTTTTACCGTCGCAATGCATAAGCCGGGAGCAAAAAATTATGCTCGATTTTATAAATATCGTTGTTGGTGCTTTGCTTATCAGGGTAGTAATTTTGTAAAAAAAACGAAAATGAAAGAACAGGCATGACGAAGTAAGAAGCTCTAGGCGGTTGCCTAGTCCCCACCGCCTGAAGGTTGCCACTTTCCCCATGGAAGGGGAAGAGAAAGAAAGAATTCTCTTCTTTCTAGTATCCAAATTGATATAAAATTTATGGGACTTACTATAACTATCTCAGGATCTGTATTTAATGGTACATTTAACTCATCACTACGCGGTTTACATCCATATTAATAGGTATGTCGAACTGTTTTAAATTAACAAATCAGAGCATCACACTAAATTGCCCGAGATAATAAAGAAAACAGTTTCTCCAATAACAAACGTAGTACGGAAGTACAAACCCGAAGTAAATAAACATTGAAGTGGCAATAACTTGCAACACTGGAGCACTCTACATCACCTACGGTCCAGTTTAATATATTTTTTCACGGTTAAATTGCTTGCAACACCAAGAGATTTTTTTTATCGCTTCGATGGTTGAAGTGTTTCATCCGAATTCATGTTTTGGTAGAAATGTAATATTTTTGAAGTATTTCGGTATATCGCGCAGTAACATTTCATGCAGTTAAAAGGCCATTGATATTTATTGAGTTATTTTGTATTATTAAACTTTAATTAACTATGCCATATTGGCCCACATAAGTGTGTCGCGTTCCAGGATCAGCCTGTGTATATGCGGTTCAGACAGGCCGGCAAAGTTGTCTCAACTGTCGAGGGATAATCCTTTCGTCAGTCGACATTCTATTGGACCCCACTCCACTTACAGTCTTACAGTTACACTCCACTACAATACTTACAGTTATCAGGCACAGTGGGATCATTTTGCCTCGAGCGTATAAAAAAAATACAATTAATAAATGATTATCACTACATAGTATAAAACAAAGTCGCTTTCTCTATCCCTATGTATGTTTAAATCTTTAAAACTACGCAACGGATTTTAATGCGGTTTTTTTAAGTGATAGAGTGATTCAAGAGGAAGGTTTATATGTATAATAATAATATCCATTAAATAGTGGAGAAATACTGTTATTTTGTTATGTTATACCCGTGCGAAGCCAGAGCGGGCCGCTATGTTTTTATATATAACGTTCACAGTTTTTCTATAGTGTATTTAGTATCAGCATTGCACCCGTGCGAAGCCGGGCGGGTCGCTAGTTAAAAATATATTATAACAAAGTCCTCTGATACGGGCAGAACATTTAAACACGGCGCGGCGTATTATTACCATGACAGTCCTTAAAATTCAATGACAAGAAAGATTGGTTATTTTTAAGGTCTGAATGTAAGTAATTTTCGTTCTGTCAGGAAGTTTCCCTGAGGGCCCGGTGACCTCTATTACCCACCTATTGATTACCTTTTGATGAGCTCTTTCAAATTGATATCTTTTTAAATGACGAAGATCTTTTAGAATGTGTATGCTGATTTTTTAGGTATACATTATGTTTCAGTATTGCTTTATTTCTTTTAAATAATGTTTTTAATCATTTCTTTTTATTTAAAAGTCTGCAAGGTTCTGCTCTATGTAGAGTCATGCTTATAAAATTGTTAATTTATATAATATAATATACCAATTCTTTAGTATTAATCTATATTATTTGGTTTTTTTTTTATTTGTTATGGCTCTGGAAAAATAGGTACTTATATTTAATGTTGTTTATTGCTATCCTTTACAAGCTTAGTAATGAATAGTGTTTCTAGAGTAAATAGTATTTTCTTACAGAATAAATATAATCAACATGCGGTTCTAAATCTAATACAAATAACTAAAAATATTCAATTAGACATGTAAAATTCCATTTCGTACGGCAAAGCGCGGCCGATATTAGCGGGTTCCATTTTTGAATTCCAATATGGAGTTGGCACCTCTGCGGAATTATTGCGGAATTTTTCCGCATCGGCATCCCATTATGCGGTGCAGGGACGGATGCTTGGCTTTATTAAGATCTCACGGGATGGCGAGGTATTCCGTAAGAATGAGGTATTAATTTGATGGTTTAATTTTAGGGTATGTTTTGGTGATTTTTGAAAGTATAGTTGTGGTTTCCCTTGTGAGTTTCTTGGAGAATAAGATTTTTTTTTATTCTTATTCTTGAATTGATTGAAACAAAATGTATGAATTTCTGCAACAAATATTACTAAAGTAACGGTATCATTGATAGCCCATTTAATTTTAAAATCTCTTTGATTAAATATCAACGTATTCTTACATATTTTCAAATTTAATAATAAAATAACTAACAAAAATCATAGTATTTTGTAACACAAAAGAAATTGGTGTAGTGGACCATGTTAGGAAACAGGCTATTGTGGTCATACTACCTTATAAGTGTATTACAAATACTGATACGACACCAACCTTTAATTGATAGATAATAAATCTATTTGCATTGTTCCTGCTGGATGTCTCCCATAATATTATTTAACTAATGAATTTTTATTACAGATCATAAATCTACGAAAGGATCCGTTGTCACTCTGTCTTGCTATAAAAGTAAGTACATAAATTTAGTATATTTCTTTTTAATCGAGCTCGGCAAAGGAAATGAATTACCAGCGCCGGATCTAGAGGGGGGCAAGCCGGGGCCCATGCCCCGGGCGGCGAAGTCAGATGGCGGCAAATTCAAACTTGGCAGACGAATACCCAACTTATCATTAACGCAATTTTGCCATAAACACATAAATGATGTTCCGCGGGGCCCGAAATGATGATGATGACAAAGGTAAAAATAAAGGTGGATGGTGGCGGCATTTACCAGATGTTGCCCCGCCTCGAAAAAGATCCGTGGCTGTGAATTACACCTGATGGTAAGCGCGACGCCGTCCAGATAAAGTATCGATTGGCAACAGATGGCTATCTCAGACCATTCTACACAATCATGCCGGCCTACTAAGAGGTTTCTTCACGCTACTACGGAAGGACTCAGGGCTATAGGAAGAAGGTACACGCCCAGGCAAACTATTCCAAAGCCTAATGGTGTGTCATAGTAAAGAGTTGGCGAACCTATGCGTTTGGGCCGTGAAGGTTTTAACCATCGAGCTGTGGCTTCCACTATGCATGGTTCTGTTGAAGAAAAGAGTGGAGGGGAATAAATTAAACAATTGAACATAACTTTACCTTACTAATATAAGTTTATTTTTCTCAGAAGAGCCTAAAATTCAGATTGAAGAAGAATGCTTCTACACCGACACCTCTAAGCGGTTAAGGGCGAACAGTATTAAACCTGGTAATTTGTATATTATCTATACTATATTGGAAAGATAAAAAATAAAAACAAAGTATCTTGTTTGCGAACAATCCCTTTTTAATTGTCTTGACAGTTTTTCTACTAAATACAATAGAGACGTAAAAGTTGGAAGATAATATTATATAGAGTGGATTTTTAAGACGACTGACATAGGGTAGTTCATTTTACCAATATAAGTATAAAAAAAATTCGTAGTAGACGGTCCATCATTTTAAATATAAAATAATTTTGAAAAACAAAAAACTTGACGCCTGTGAATCTTGTTGCTAATAATTACCACAAGAGTCTAGGCTTTGCATTTTTTTCGTGCGAAATAATATTATTATATTCTTTATATTTAACAATAAAAATTACTTGATTCTACATACTTTTGCTATAAAATGGAATCGGGTTATCAAAAATAATGAGTTCATGCTAAATAATGATAATTTTCGTCAATTTTGTATGAACAGAATGAATTCAGTGTTTATACTCGCGCTGCTTATTTAATTGGAAAAGTTGTCTTATTATTATTGTCACACTAAAGTGAAATTAAAACTTCACGTAAATAACAGTTTTGATTTTCTGTTCAAGGGAAACCTTCGTCAACATTATAAAAACATATGAGACTCTAATTATTTAGTCAAAGATTTACTAATAAAGGTGTGTAGTTTACGTTGCTCTAGCAAAGGGTTATAGAGTATACTTAATATAACTTATTGCGTAATAATAAATTTGATTGGTAGTATTTTAAGTCCAATAAATATACTTTCAAATTTCACGACTGTATTCCGAAAATAGATGAAAAATAATTAATTATGTTCACCTATGTACATATTTTTACTAATTCTCAATATTTAGGTGGTTAGATTGAAAAAATATATTTTCCAACATTGAGTTCAAATAACAACCCAGACATTTTACTTATTTTTTAAAATTTTAGAAACAACAGACGGCCGTGAAACTTGGGGGACTGGTGCGGATTTTCTCTTGTCCATAATTGGGTTCGCGGTTGACCTTGCGAACGTGTGGCGGTTTCCTTACTTATGTTACAGGAATGGCGGAGGTGAGTTCAACTTTTACATAGTACCTATGTTTTATTATAAAATTATATAAATTACGCCTTTATTTAAAACATAAATAAAGTTATTTTATATCCGCAATTTTAATTTCTTCATAACCTTTATAATCCTTTCTCTGCAGCAGAAAGTCGTTGAAATTTTTAATTATTATTTAAGTCGGTTGTTCAGATTAAAATAAACTTTTTCATACTAACAGGACGTTTTAATTTGTATTATCCTTCATACGTAGTTTCTTGATTCTTGATGACAGAAAAAGCAATTTCTACAATAGATTGACAATGTATAATGTCTCACCTTTGTAATTGATTGCTTCCTTCGTTCGTACAGGTGCATTCCTGATTCCCTACACTCTCATGTTAGTGTTCGGAGCCGTCCCTCTATTCTACATGGAACTCATTTTGGGTCAATACAACCGGCAAGGGCCCATCACGTTATGGAAGATTTGTCCTCTATTCAAAGGTATGTTTGTGGTTAACATTTTTAGTGCATAGTTAATGATACTAATTATGTTTTATTGTTTTAGGTGTCGGATTCTGCGCAGTCATGGTGGCTTTCTACGTGTCTTTTTACTACAATGTTATCATAGGTAAATATTTCTTTTTAAATAGCTTTATCTAGCACTTAACACAACTTTAAAAGAATCGTTGTAACGAGACCGACCATCTTACATAATGTTGTAGCTCTACCAGTCTTAATAACATAAAAAGTAAACTTATATTAAATCATAATCAATTATTTTATGCACATATTATTTGTTTATATTTATTTTTACGTAAATGTATATAGGTATATGCATATACATGATTACGTCTTTATTTATCAATTACATTACATAAAAATAAACCCATATTCCAACGTTCGGAAGAGAGCGCTTTTTGCAACTGACCGCCTATTGTTACACTAGATATAGTTAATAAGTATATTTGTGTGTTTTTTTCTGTTACTTATGTGGTGTTCAATAAAGAGTTGATATCTATATTTCTACACGAAAGAATTTTTAAGATAATGTTACCATTCCGGTCTAGCTGCTTTATTTTCGGTTTTGGACAATAAAAGACCTACTAAATAACCAGTGCAGTGTTATTCATCGTCCAATACCATTTATGATACCAGAGACCAAGTGTTCTCGGTCTTGATGGCAAGGAATCAGATTAGGTAATGAAGGAGACATTTAGGTCCCCGGAATGTTCTAGAAAATAAATTGTGTTTTATAAAGCATAACTATGGCTCTGTTCTGTCATCTATCTATCTTCTATCTATACTTATAATAAATCTGTAGAGAGGTCAATTCTGTACATGAAATATATTTCAAAAATAACTATCAGGGGATGATTAGGGATCGATACTGATGCCAAAAATGCAATTAGTAAAATTTTTGTCTGTCTGTCTGTCTGTCTGTCTGTCTGTATAACCGTTATAGAAACAAAACTACTCGACGGATTTTAACGAAACTTGGTACAATTATTTGTCATACTCCTGTGCTGGTTATAGTATACTTTTCATCACGCTACAATTAATAGGAGCAGAGCAGTGAAGGGAAATGTTGGGAAAACGGGAGAAGTTACTCCATTTTTAAGCTTCCGTCGCGTGTGCAACCTTAATGGTTAAAGCTACATAGAAATCATGTATGACGGAAATGTTCTCCTTAAAATTATGTAAAAATATCCCACGACAGCATATGTCTATCTTTTATGGTTGACTCACAATGACATGTGTAACTCCCGATAGCTTAGCAGTTCGAAGCTTTCTCATTATATTTGTTTACTAATCTTAGGAACTATCGGTCCAAACTGAAAAATTCTTTTTGCGTTGGATAGCCCTTTATTTGTGGATTGCTATAGGCTATATATCATCACGCTATACCCAATAGGAGCGGAGCAGCAATGGCTAATCTCTGGAACTAACGGTCCAAACTGAAAAAATATTTTTGCGTTGGATAGCCCTTTGTTCGTGGAGTGCTCTAAGTTATATATCATCACGCTATGACCAATAGGAGCGGAGCAGTAATGGCTAATCTTAGGAACTACCAGTTTGAACTGAAAAATTCGTTTTGTGTTGGATAGCCCTTTATTTGTGGGGTGCTATAGGCTGTATATCATCACGCTATGACCAATAGGAGCGGAGCAGTAATGATACATGTTACAAATACGGGGACAATTTATTCGTTTTGAGAGCTTCCGTTGCGTGCGCTGCGTAAACGGTTAAAGTTATGCAACAATGATGTATGTCGGGATTATTCCTCTTAAAAAGTTCTAAAAAATATATTATAAAACAAAGTCCCCCGCTGCATCCGTTTGCCTGAACGTCTTAAACTCAAAAACTACCCAACGTATTAAGATAAAATTTGGTATGGAGACAGTTTGAAACCCTGGGAAGAACATAGGCTCCCGGGAAACTACTACTTTTATAATGGAAAACTTTAGCCTGAAAAACTTTATAACGCGGGCGGAGCCGCGAGCAAAAGCTAGTATAGAATAAACTCCTCAGATTCGTATGGTGCTAAATATGATCCTATTTATAGCACGCGTTGCCGCAAACCATCGTTATACGTATTACTATAATAGTCTATTATCAATTAATGTCTTATCAATATGTAATATGTTATCAACGCTACACCGTAACCGATAGCCCTAAAATATTATGATCTAATTGGTCGTTTGGAACGCTACCAAAATTTAAAATTTATTCGTGTAAGTTACATTGTTTTAATGGGCATGTAATGTTTCAATAATACAGGCATTTTGAATATTTTATGTGCCATATCTACGTAACTCATGTCATATTTTAATATCGCAATACATTCTAGAATATTCTGATACAAATGCAAAGATACTTGCAAGCAAGATCATAACTAAAACCACTGTTTCAATGAATGAAAATTGAGAAATTCCGAACAACCGCAAGCTTCAATCTAATATTGTGAATTTGACCTTTCAGTCGCAAAATTTATATTGAATATTCCAAAATGATATAGGATTGAAATCTGTGGTTGACATCGAGCAAAAAGTGGAAAATATTTGAGTCATTTGTCTCTGAGTTTGTGCAAGAATAGTTGCATTTCCGTCCTCTCCTGTTATTGTCGTTGAAATATCAGCGCCACTTAAATCTTTGGCAGATCTTTGTTAAGCGCTGAAAAGAGACTAAAAAGCCAGAATATAATATTTGGACTGCAAAAACCATAGTAAATGACTAATATTTGTGTTAGAGTACTACGTACTCAATTATAATTATAACTAGCTTTTGCTCGCGGTTTCGCACGCATTAAACAGGTTTTCTGGGATTAAACTGCCGCTAAGTATATATTTACCCGGAATAAAAGTAGCCTTTGTCCTTCCTAAGATATCGAACTATGTCCATACCAAATTTCATAAATCCGTTAGGTTGTTTTTGAGTTTATCGCGTTCAGACAGATATACCTACATGTTCGTGGAACTCTGTTTTAAAATATATTAATCAGTGATTGGTAAAACAAAGACGATTTATGAATTTAATTCTTTTTCAGTTTATTTAAAAAATAGTACAAAGGTATATAATTTATATTTTCAAACACAAATCAGCCGCCTGTAAATATAATAAGTTCTCCCAGTTTACTTTTGAATGCGGTATGTCCACGTATGTATAGTTGTTATCCTCGCGTAGGATGGGCGTTCTACTTCCTAATATCATCAGCCCGCTCCGAGCTCCCGTGGGTGCACTGCGACAACTCCTGGAACACGGAGCAGTGTTGGGACGCGGCTCGGCTGAACGCAACCAACCGAACTGATGTGAAGTACCAAGGACCCTTATCGCATTTTACCCCGGCCTCCGAGTTCTTTCAGTAAGTATTTAAATATTTTATAGTGTTTCGGAGAGTCAATAATTTTTTTCATCGGGTTCATAAAATGTACAGTTTTTGTAAGTATTAGTACTGATAATTTGTGCAAAATAAATGTTAAATTTGTAAACTTACCTTAAGCAGGAAACATAAGTACCTATCTTCGAAGTTCAATACTATCAGATGATTTGAAACGCCTCGAACTTTTTAATATATTTAAGATTCTTCTAGCATCTCACTCATGCCTCAGAGCTAATTAAATATTATTATCATGAAACCTCTATGATCCAACTCATAGTTAATTCGAAAAATCTGGACAAGTTAGTGTTGGCCCTCCAGCTTTTATTTTAGATCTGTCTCATGCTTCTTCTTTCTATCCTTTTTTATATTATCCCTCTACACTGTAACATTGTTTCTTCTTACAGCCGTGCTGTCCTGGAAATGCAGCACTCAGAAGGACTTAACGACTTGGGCTTTCCGAAATGGCAACTGGCTGTCTGTTTGGGATTGGTTTATGTGACGCTTTACCTTTCTCTTTTCAAAGGAGTCAAGAGTTCGGGTAAGTTTGCATAAACATTTCCAAGTTTTGTAAGAAAGTCAGAATGCCTATTAGGTGCCGTGCAGACGCTGCAACTTGGTGCCGAGAAAGGATTCTAGATTTTGAAACTGATAGTTGCTTCAATAACTTTAGTAACCTACAATGCTACGAAACATAAAGTTGGTGAAATTACTGAAGCCACTTTTGAAGGTAGCAAAGATACCTGAAGTTGTTTAATCAGTTATCTATTTCGTAAATAACGTAGCGTTACTCGAAGATACGTTGAAAGCATCTGTACATCGCCTTATAGGACTAGTCTTCACCTGTGACTTTGAAATTATAATAGTGGTAAGTCTTTATAATTCCTTTTCTTGTAGGCAAAGTAGTATGGATGACAGCTACAATGCCATACGTGGTACTGTCGATATTGTTAGCTCGGGGTCTGTTGCTTCCTGGTGCCACTCGAGGCATAGCGTATTATCTGCAACCAGAACTCACCAGACTTAAGGATACACAGGTATGATCATGGTTTTAATGATTAACCTAATTTAATTATCTGCAGTGTATTTGTTTTTAACCCCAATGTCTTGCTTTTTATAGCTTTATTCTATAAGCTGTCATATTATTCCAAACCTTATTACGGAATATGTTATTAGCGATAGTAAACATAACTTTATTATGATAGATTAAATCTCTGGGAGCTGACATATTCGGTCTTCTTCTTTTTGCAAATAATGGCTAAATTTAGGGCTATTGGGATATTAATCTCTATAGCTATTTAAACTTCTATCCTGATATAGCATTCCTTTGTCCTTCCAGGTGTGGGTAGACGCCGCTGTCCAAATTTTCTACTCCGTTGGCGCTGGATTTGGAGTTCACCTTTCCTATGCCAGCTATAATACCTTCCATAACAACTGCTATAGGTAAATATATAACATAACAACTAGATAAGACTGCCTTTTTAAATCCTTCTCTGATTTGTGATCTATGTAATGTATCTAACTACTTAAGTTTATAGAGCACACTAATAGACCAATTTCAAGTTAAATCTTTAGGTAAATGTCAAATATCTTACCAAATTCTATAAATAAGATTAATGTATTTATTCATTTTGTAAACCAATTAAAAAAGAAAACTATATTATTCCGTTCGTTCATGCAGAGACTGCTTGGTCACAACTTTGGTGAACTGTTTCACTTCGTTCTTCTCCGGTTTCGTGATCTTTACTTACCTTGGCTTCATGTCGTACAAGCAAGGAGTGCCGATTTCCTCAGTGGCTACAGAAGGTAATTTTTATGGCATGATACCTATCTATTAAATCTTCGAAAAAGGTATGTAAAAATAAAAAATAAATCACAATTTAATGGGTCTCCTGTTGAGTGACGTAGCTTGCTATAAAAGGGGCCTATATAAAAAATTGTTGAGGCCAATCCAGGGCAGTGCGAACTTTTAGGCGCCCGCTTAGTTTAATGTAGGTATTAGCCAAGACGGGCCCCTAAAGTTCGGAGGCACTGTAACACTAATAGGGCTAATACGACGGTAGCTATACCTCAGCTCCTGCTCCCTCGTTAACTGCACGAATTGAAGCAAATAAGATTGTTAGAGTTAGTTTGGTACCTATGAGGATGCTGCCAGTTGCCACCAATAGTGTCATTTAGTTATCTCAGGTTATTTTAGTACCGCTTTGATGGAAAAGGGTTAATAACAAAGAGTGGCACACCGTTTAAGAGTCATCTTTACCTTTCCACTTTTTTGAAACAATTCTTAACACAGAGTTCTATGAAACAATGATAGTTCAATCCTGTTTAGTGTAATATCCAAAGTTCCATGGTATGATATGTTATATGAATACATCCATCAGAACATAATTGCAGAAGATATTCTGCGTGTCTTCATTTTAGGACCTGGACTGGTGTTTCAAGTTTATCCCGAAGCGGTGGCAACTCTACCGGGAGCAAGTCTTTGGGCAATGCTGTTCTTCTTTATGCTGATTATGCTCGGTTTAGATTCTGGGGTAAGATTTTGACGCTATAAAACTAAGTAATGGCCTGAAATATGAAAATACGAATTGATGATATCTGTGTTCAAATCACAACATCGTGTTGTAGATTGTGTGCTCTCCTATCTTGTTTTTTTTAGTGACGTCAAAATAGGAAAATCATTTTTTCGTATTATTTTATGTTTGTGTTGCCAAATAATGTTTTTGAATCATATACTTAAGATAATAATATTCTACACAGATGGGTGGGTTGGAATGTGTCATTACCGGTCTGCTGGACCAGGCGAGGTCCAGTGGAGCTCACTGGTTGCGTCGAGAGCATTTCACTTTACTAGTCGTCTGTGTATCCTTCTGCGTCGCTTGCATCAACGTTACTCCGGTAATCAATACAATTAAATTCAATCGATACAATTGTACCCAATGTATCAAAAAAAAGTTATTTCGTTCTATAAGTCACAACGCAGACGCTGTCAACGTGTTGCTAAGATATACTGGTGTGAAACTGGCATTTGTTTCCACAGGTTTAATAATATCAGTATCTATCAGTTTCATAACAGTTTAGTGTTTCTTAGCAACAAAAGACAGCGTCTACTTAACGCCTTAAACCAAGAAGATCCATAAGTTTAATATATTGCAGGGAGGCATCTACATGTTTCACCTCTTGGACACCTACGCCGCTGGTATATCTCTACTGTGCTCTGCCCTGTTTGAAGCTTTGGCTGTTTCCTGGTTCTATGGTAAGATTTATTAATTTTACTAGTGGGCCCGGCAGACGTTGCCACATACCATATTTTGTATAAAATATTTTTCACCTTTAGGTCTCGACAGCAGCGCCACCTATCGGGTCGAAAATTATCCTATGATACAAACTGGAAACTGGAACTATATAAACTCTCAATTTGTTTAAGTATTGAAATCACGTGTACGAAAACATATTTTCATACAAAAATATCACTCAAACTGACAACCTTTCTGTAGATTTTTTTTGTGGAACCTTTTTCCTGATTATCAGGGACATAACGAAAACGGAGTCAGTGAAGTCGGTCGAGCCGCTTATTAGTAATAATGACCTTACGTAGTATATGTGGCAACTGATTTTTATTTATATAAGTAGATAATACTTTCTTGTACATGAGTGACTTATAAACACCACAAGAAAGAGAACAAAGTACAAATGATGATCTTACTCTTTAAAGACAACCATGGGATGGATATAAGTGAAAAGTTGTTTTTCTATTTATGCTTTTCTATATTGATTTACTAATTACACCATTTGCAGGTCTGAAACGTTTCTCGGATGACGTCGAAGAGATGCTTGGCTTCCGTCCGGGGATCTACTGGAGGATATGCTGGAAGTTCGTCAGTCCGATATTTATCATCGTAAGCATTATTCTTATTTAAAATGAAAGAAGTATGTCCATCATAATATATAGTGATCTATATTTTAAACTACTTAAATTATGTAACGCGTCAAAACTATTTAAGTACTTAACAAAAATTAAACTTCAAAAACAAAAAATTTATGTCAAAACCCAAAAAAATTAACATAAGAGGTATATACTGGTAACCAATTTTGAAGTCAGTGACTAAATATGACCTTTATATAAGTATGTATTGTTTTTGTATATTTGTTCAAGTATTTATCAAGCTAGCAATTTTATTAGTCACTTAATAAATACTGATTATTGTAACCAACATAAAAATATATATACGTCGGATTGGGAACCTCTTCTTTTATTAAGTCGGTTAGTGGAATTAAGAATAATATCGAGTCAGTAGTGCATCTATCACTTTATAAAGCATGGCTGAATCACCGTCACAAACTATTATTCATAAAATGAAACAAGCATGACCGACTAGAGTTGGGTGCTATAAACTAATTCTTTCTAGGGTGTGGTAGTCTTCGGGCTGTTATATCAACAGCCACTACAATACCAGCACTACACGTACCCACCGTGGGCCGTGGTGCTGGGCTGGGGGCTGGCCTGCTCCTCCATTCTCATGATACCCATCGTCGCCATCTACAAGATCGTGTCCACGCCTGGTACTTTTAGACAGGTAATATCAGATTCCGTGTATGTATATATTAAGGGTGCTAGAGATTTGTCAATTTATAGGTTATGTACAAATAGTTCTAAGATAACTAAGTAACTATATCGTTTAATGTCTTTGGTTATGTATGATAATTGTCACTTTTTTGAAGACGATAACATCCTTGCAGTAAAAGTTGCGCAATTTTTTTAGTTGCCAAAGTGAAGTCGCTTATAGGAGGAATAGTTTTGCAAAATGGCCGACTCTCACGTCACCTATGTATTTCCCGCCAAATACATTTTGGCAGGAAATGTATAAATAATTGTCCATATCTATGGTTGTTACTCAGAAGCGATTTATGTTTGTAACTATAATATAATATAGATGTATTATGAAACAGATAGGTAAATAAATTAATAACTTATAGTTCAAAATTATGCATATTTTTCTTAACCACTGTCCTATGTTACTGTTATGACAGTAATAAACGAGTTCATTTGATGTCATTATTGCTCATTCCAGCGTATCGCCTGCTGCATATCGCCGGAATCTGAACATGAAGCCATCCGCGGCGGCGCTCCTGTTAGTCGCTTTACTTGGAAACATTGGCTGTATGTCTAAGCATTATTTTGCTTTTCCTAAGTTTACGGCAACTAATAGAAAACTATAAATAAGGTAAATATTCGTGTACTTAGCTGATAAAAATATAAATATCTATTTAAGTTATAAAACTTTATAATTGAATGCTATTTAGAACTTCTAATTATTACTAAAATATTAAATGTTACTTATAAAATAGATATGCTATACCTTAATTATCAAATAATATTTTATTGAATAAATTACTTATATTGTTTATGAAATTATTTTGTAAATATATTGTTAAACATTTATTTGCAATGTTATGTGAATTGGAACGTTATACTATATTTAAATATTATTCGAACGTTAAACGGTCTAGTAATTAAAATTGTCTAGATGTAAAAATATTGTATAAGCTTACATCTTATCTATGAGTATAGTAATAAATTTCATTATAAATAGTTTCGTCATAATGTGAATAAATTGCAGGCATCGGCCAATTAATATTTTGGCGAACAATAAGTAAATATCTGTTTAGTCCAAAATAAAGGTCGAATGTAGTTCTTAATAATTGTAAATTAGAAATACCTTAATATTGCTATGTATGTAACTCTATAAAGCTACAACCATAAACTAAACATAATATGAAATAGCTTATTTTTATTGTTATTTCTTTTTTTTAATATTAAAAATTTTCAACTCTCAACTGAGGTCACTTATCCTATAAAGCTATTTAGTCGAAAATATCTTAAAATGTATGTATTTAAGCCTAGAAATATCTACTTAATATGTACTTAAACGTAGAATTAACTATAAATGGTCCTGCCAAATAACTTGTAATATAATATCAATCGTTTCATGTGCGTAGTGTGTATTTTTACAATAGCCTATAGAAACATACAGCCTAGATATAAAAAATAACTTTATAATTGTTGGAAATATTATAATGAATTCTATCAAACAATATGCAGTATTTAGTTTTCGTATAGATCATTTTCTATCTGTAGAATTACTCGCATGATTTTTGTATAAATATAATTTTATTTACTTAATTCACGTCAAGAAAAAAAAAATAAGCTCCGAAATTCTTTTGGGACCATATGTTTTTCGCGCGGCATAGATTCTTTTTGATAAGTATCTAGTATCAACAGTAGGTAGTGTTTATAATAAATCATATTCGAGAACCTTATTTCATAATCTTTATATAGGTAAATAAATAGCAAAAGTATTAAATGTAAAAAAATCACCCCACATAGTTAGCTGTAGCATAGAATATATATTTATTCCCATTGCTTAAACGCTTTTAATCGTTATAGTCAAGATATCGCATATATTTCGTCCATTGGACAAATCGGCAAAATAATCTGTGACGAACACAATAACTTTGTATAAATAACATAATATATATTTATAAATATATCTTATACCTGAATTACGTACACTTGTGTAATTTTAGATGTATTTATGCAATATGTGCTTCTATATTTTTGTATGAAATAATTTAATTTTGTATGAAACTTGAACAGACATTAGTGAAATAAATTCTTTAATGATTTTTTTTCTATAGTATGACAATAGAATTGTTGATAAAGGAGGAATAAGTAATAATGATTCTTGATATTCTGTGTATCGCAGGCGTTTTAACGGCTTAAATAAAATTAATGTTGACTGTATTACATTTTACAAAGCTATTGATTTTGTTTATGTTAAAACTATGACAATATGCAATAGAAAAGTCTATTTAACAATGTTTAAGCTTAACTATATATAAATAAGATGTTATATATAACTAATTAAAAGCATATTGTATAATATTGATGTATTGGACTTATGTAGAGATACTATTTTATCTCTGAATAATTTGGATATATTCACAGTTCTCAAACAAACTGTTATCATCGATAAATGGATAGGTTTATCGTATTTATCTACATACTTAATATAATATTTATTAACTATTTATCCTCATTTACAAAATTGCATATTCTTAACCGTTGAGGCAATTTTAAAGCAAGTTTTTTTCATGCAAGATAGTAAAATTAATAAGAAAGTTTAGAATGATGAAATAGAAGTTTATTATGTTTTTAAAAATAAAGGAAAACTCGCAGAATTGTGAACAATATATATTTAGACAATCGTGTATTGACAACGCTCCGGGCGAGTAAAAAATAATGTATAAACTTAGTAGTGTTTAGTGATGATTGTGATGTAAATACGTAGATTTTGAGTTGACAGCAACAGATTATAATGTAATTGTAAACTGTGTTCATTTATAAATAAATGTGTTAGATAACGATATGATTCATTATTTCAAAATGCCGCCATAGCGCACCGGAGCCGGAAATCTCCGGAAATGGATTTAAGCGCATAGACATATTCTTTCGTATGCTGGCCTCGCGTAAATTGAATTTTCATTTTACATATTTTGACGTAATTCATCTAACACTTTAACTTTAACATTATAAACATGGTCAGACAAATAAAATTTTAATTCTCTAATAATGTACACTGAGGGGCTGTCCACGCATTACGTAAGAACATTTTTAGTATTTTTATTCCCCATTCCCATCGTCAGCAAAAGTAAGCAAAGGTAATACCTCCCTTTCCCATGCTTATATTGTATTAATACACATAAAAACCAGTGCTAGAGAATATCAACTATAGTATGTATGTACTTTGATCGAGCTACATTAACGAACAAAACTATACACAACAGACCCGACAACATACTCATAGTTACAATTAAGAAATAAATACCTATATGTTATTGACATTGCAGTATCGAATACTCATAAAATACAAAAGACTTCCAGAAAAATACACAAATACATAGAGCTGAAAGAAGAAGTCCATGATCTTGTTACACTCTCTTAAAGTAAGTAACCCAGAAAATACCTACATCACAATGTCGAAAGCCGCAATATTAAATACACGTCGTATAGTTAGAGAATCCTTACAAGAAGATTTCGCCACCCAAACGATACCACAATATACAGTACCTACACGTTTTGGTTGTATTGAACCACGAAAATATCTTCAATAAGTACTTTGAGAATGTTGAAATAAACTAGATAATAATATTAGCTATGTGTTATATTATACAATCCCACTGCTGGGTAAGGACTTCCTCTACTACTGAAAGGCATTAGGCTTTAGTCCACCACATTGGCTTAGTGCGGATTGGTAGATTTCACACACCGTCAAAATTCCTATAGAGAACTTTTCAGTACATGCAGGTTTCCTAAATATATTTATTTCTTATTGATCTTTAAAAATGCATGCAAAATAAAAAATATTTAAAAAATGCATCTAATCATCATAATATCTATTAGCTAGTAAGTTAAATTTGTGTCCATGGTTGAAAGAAAATGGAAAAAGAAATGACTGATTTTCACATTACGTTCCAATTTACGTTCTTTATTGTTACTCGTTTGTTGTGTTTCTTTATACCTCGTATGTAAGAAAAAACTATCATTATTATTTTTATAATCAAACATATTCATAGGAAAAATTAAATCATAAAAAAAGATTTATACTCATACTATACTATACACTAAATTGTACTGCGTAGTAAGAAACAAATTTTTAATGGCAGGCTTGTCATGTTGATTTCGATATTCCGTAATTTATTAGCGTAAAGAAATGTCTTTCCTAATTTATTCATAACTCTAAACGATAAGGTAATTATCTCGCTATTGCGAAGACACGTAAACCAGTGCTTTATGACATATTGCGGTGATATATAACAATAGTGTCTTGAAGAAAACTTATGTTGTGTCTTATAATATCTTAGATCGATTTATCTCTGAAATCAAATTGTGCTTTGCCGTGAATATATTATCGTTATGTCAACAAAGTTATGAGCTAACCGTTGCGTTAAGGTAGGACAGTTTGTTAGTCATACATAAAATTAAATCAGTAATAAATTTATACAACTAAACACCTTGCAGACGGTTTATACCAACCGACGTTTACAGTACAGCCAAAAATATTCACTAAATATTTTTTTTATATAAATATGTGTACAGTGGTGTAATGGAATAGTAATTTATAGTCATTTACAGTGCAAAACATGTCAATGGAGAGAGAAAGTGTGGGTGGTATGCCTCCCCTGGGGAACGTTGGGGGCGTCGGTGGCGGCGGCTCCGACCCTCGCTCCCAACTCCTGCAGGAGATGAGGGAGCAGAACTACGACTTGATCAGATTTGCATCATACAGAACAGCATGTAAACTTAGATATGTGCAGAAGAAATGTAACTGTGAGTGTCATATTTTAGTTCAGATCTGTTTAAATCAATGGAAGGGATGTTTTGTTTATATTAAATATCAACACAGTGGCTATTTAACTTAGTTATACAATATCTATTTTTAAAAACATCTCATTTGCTTGCTATGTAAAATTAATTTGAATCAAAACTTATAGTTTGTGAACTATTGGTTTCATTTGAAAATACTTCTTCTCTGTAACTATTAACACACATAATTATTAAATTATCAACAAAAAATAATAAACTTAATTAACAATATCTCAATGTTTAAAAAATATATACAAGACAGATCTTAATAATATTGAACAGCTCTCTAAAACAATAAACATAAAGAAAATATACAATAAGCCAATTGTGAGCCACCATATCAGATGGATGTTTAAAAGTAAATACTGAAGCTGTTTAATGGATTTTTTATGCCTAATTTACATTAAATCTAGGTTTATATAGACCAAAGTTAGACAGTTGGATATTCATATGTCAGAACAATTTTATTTAACCAATCCAGTTGCTCATAACATATAAATATTACTTAACTGATTATTTAACTGTTTTATCAATTGTAACATTACTGAACATCTTAACATCACTGGAATACAGAAGCAAAAATCTCCTCAATTTAGAGCTTACAAACTAGCTTAATTAAACCAATTGATGGTAATTAATTTTTCAGTACATGTAATAGACATATGGAATGTAATAGAGGCTTTCCGTGAGAACGCTCTGAACACTTTGGAGCCGACAGCATGCGTGAATGTGACAAGATTGGAGACATTGGTGTCGTCCCTGTATCACAACTTAAATAAGAGGCTTCCCCCCGCACACCAAGTATCTGTGGAGGCGTGTTCTGCTCTGTTGTTGAATTGGTTGCTGTCTGCGTATAGCACGGGGTGAGAATATTGCTATATTTTAAACATTCTATAATGCTCCTACTTGCTATATAAAAACAAGAAAATATCTGATAATTATATTATGTACTAGTTGACCCGTCTTAACTATGAATTTGCAGCGCGCATTCTGTCAATCGCTGACATTTCACTGAATTTTCAAAATTTCCGCGCAATTTTTTGAATTTTTTCTTTCATAAGAACCTTCTCCTGACAACAAACACAACAACAAAAAATTTGTGAAATCGGTCCAGCATTTCACGCGTTTTGGCGTGACGAAGGGAAATAGAAATACATTTTATATATATAGATGTATTGATAATATTATTTACAGGCTAATAACATACCAAAAGTTATTAAAACTATCTGTTTACAATAAAATTTGATTTTTAACTACCCTAAAATGTTAAACAATGATTGTCTTTTGATGTCATTGGTTAACTCTTCGATAAATTTATCATATTAGTCATGCATTATGAGTCATCAACAATACAAAAGGAATTGTCTAAGCAAATATTTACAATAATATAACAAGCATCAAGTTGTTACAGTAGTAACTTATCAAAGTGATGCATTATCTTTGTCACCTCCTCTGTAAATTAAAGTGGACAATTTGTATTAAATACACCTATTTAAATTTAATATATTGAAATATCATTTTTATTGAATGTTTCTTATGAATATAGTAGTAAATTGTATTTCAGAAGTTATAACTATTGTTACTCATTTAGATTGTCCTGTCTTGGACACTTTCTCTCACCTGTGTAAAAGGAACAAATTATTTTGAAAGTACTTTAGTGACCAAAAAATTTACCTTAATTACTATACTGAAATAAAATATATTATGTCGAATATTTTTGTGGCTGACTGTACAACAAATTAAAGTAATTAATTGGTTGTACAGTCAGCCACAAAAATAGATGAACAATTGCAAAACTCCAAATCCGTCCTACATGTTAACTTCAAAAGAAATCTTATTTATATAAAATAAAGCCATCACTTTAAAGTTTATTTTATAAACAAAAAACCAATATTGATAAGGACACAAAAATTAAAAGCAGTTGGAAAATAGAGTTTGTCCAGCTACTTTTTTGTCTGATTGTACATGCTGAAATTGATAATTCTATTTATTTTCAGGGATAATGTGGGTAAAATAAGAGTGTTTTCAATCAAAGTTGCCTTGGCTACAATGTGTGCGGGCAAACTCATGGACAAACTGAGATGTGAGTCGTTTGCGTTTATGAATTAATCATTATGAATATTATCTGAATGTGTTAAACGTTGATGTCATTTATTACAGTGTGGTAATCTTTGTTATGATGTAATGCAGTAGATTTTTTTTTCAAATGATTCACAGTGTTTTTTAATTCTCAGAAATAATAATTTGTACAGTTTTTTTTCACCTTTGGGTTCGCCAATTCATACGTAATTAATCTCCCCTGGTGAAGAGATGAGGTGGCTCTGAACTGAGGAGTTGCATGTTTGATCATACTAAGATTATTTTTTTAAATATTCTTCCCTTTCCCGATCAGGCATAGGTTAATTATAGATATTGCAATTAAATTTAGCAAGGTATCTCATTCACTAAGCTGTCATAATATGTGCTACTGGTTAAGCAGTTCAGTGTTGACTTTCGATGAACCCTCTGGCAACGTTCAGTGTATCGTAAAATAACATAAAACAGTTCATTAGTTAAATATGATCTATCTTCATAAATAATTATCTGGTTCAAACAGGCCGGCATAATGGTGCCGACTGGCGAGGGATAATCATCAGTAACTCAGACCCCACTCCGCTTACAAAGAAGTCCAGTGAAGTCATTTAAACGCATATAAAAGTCCACACAAAATTGTTACCTACCAAAGAGTTCTAAGCTTATATAAAGCGGACATTTTCATACAAAAATTTTACTTACGCTCAGGTGATGGTTGCTCAATCTACCGTAAAATAGCAATATATCAATGTAAAATACTTCATTTTTTTTCCATATCGTGATTTGCACGTTTTTAATGCGCATATAGGCAAATTTTCAGTAAATATGTTATTTTTGTGTTAATATCTGTTGCTTTAACATTTTGTCACACAGATATTTCAAATGAGACAGCGACTTCTTACTAATAGGTAATAACTTTTAAAGCATAAATTTAATCCGGATATTTAGTCTATAACTACTGTTCAATGTCTTTGCTACCGGCTGGAGCTTCTCAATTTATACACAAACCAAAACAATTTAATTTAAATAAAATATGGTTAACATTCTATAGAATTTATTCTGTACATAATTTACGAAGATGTCTTTTATTGTTTAAAACTGCATACTTTATGAGATTAATTAATTACATCTGGCCATATGTTATCTATACAACATTAATATTTCAAACTTTCCAATCACTACATAGTATAAAACAAAGTCGCTTTCTCTGTCCCTATGTGCTTAAATCTTTAAAACTACGCAACGGATATTGATGCGGTTTTTTTTTAATAGATAGTGATTCAAGAGGAAGGTTTATATGTATAATAACATCCATTAAATAGTGGAGAAATAATGTTATTTTGTTATGTTATACGCTTGCGAAGCCAGAGCGGGCCGCTATGTTTTTATATACAACGTTCACAGTTTTTCTGTAGTGTATTTAGTATCAGCATTGCACCCGTGCGAAGCCGGGGCGGGTCGCTAGTTGGTAATAACTTTTGAAGCAAAAATTGGGTCCCGATGTCCAATCTATAACTATACAGCGTAATGTTTGTTACAGACATATTCTCCCAGCTGTCGGACGGAAACGGTCACCTGCTGATGAAGCGGCTGTCGGACTACCTGCGCGAGGTGCTGGCCTTGCCCGCCGCGGTGTATGAGTCACCATCCTTCAACTACAACGACACGCTTGCGCTCACCATATTTAACCAGGTGTGACATAATGATTTCTTATGATTACGCGAATGTTTAAATTAAACTATTTTACGGATTTTTATCGCGGTTTAAATATTTTACTTTTCTCTTGACGTTTCGAAGACTTTACAGCCTTCATGGACACGGGGGGGGGGGGGCTGAGGTGTTGTCCATCCGCAACTCTGATTGTAACTCTGAATTTGCTCTAAATAAAATAGTTTAATTAACAGGTGTGACATATTTCATAATTGAATTACTCACATGCTTTTCGAGTAAATAGATGATTTCTTGGAAGAAAAGGATGATGTAAAAAAAAATGTACGTGTAATGATGACATGATGGCACTTGATGGTAAGCAGAATTGGGTTCAGATAATGTCGACTAGTGAGAGATGGTAATCCCTCGCCAGTCGACATAATTATGCCGGCCTGCTTGAAACCGTATTTCGGAACGCGCCTCACTAATGTGGGCCACTTTGGCGGGTTTTTCACCTATTGTTTAGTGGTAGCTCTCCGGGTGTGTAAAATATGTTATTTTGGGTAATATTATTTTTATTCAAATAATTATTTTTTATTTAATCATTTATTAAAAACTGACAAGTCTTTACATATGAGCTTATATCCTATGGTCTTCACACATTTTAGCCTAGTTGCCTACAGTACACATTTATTCATTCATTTGACACTGGTCTTATTACAAAATTATAGTTTTCAAACGTTTAAAATTATGTTTTAGTTGCTACTAAAAAGCATTTTGAAGTCCAAGCGGAAAAGTAATAAATTGCCATTTATTTTATTAACTTGTAAAAATTTTATATGTTATGTTTTTAGAATGGCAAGATAACCGTGAATGATTTCCTGGACACACTGATGTCGGACCCAGGACCTCCGTGTCTTGTGTGGCTGCCGTTACTGCATCGCCTGGCGAGCGTCGAAAATGGTAATATTAGAGAATCTTTATGTTTTTATTAATTTAATTCATAAACCATGCAACCTATCCCCCTTATTCATAGACGTTTTTTATCTAACGACCAAGTAAGGCTGTGATAACAAGTCTGTTTCTCAGTGCTGACGGCATGGCAGTCTTCGCAGTGCGTAAACGTAGGGCCGTTGTGATTGGCTAATATTGAAATACAACAATAATAACCAATCACAACGGCCCTATGTCTATTATGAGAAACAGGCTTGTTATCACAGCTTTACTCCGTCCTTAGATAAAAAACGTTTATGAATAAGGGGGTAAATCTATATTTATATTACATATTACAAAAACTGATTTATTTGTCTAACCAGTCAAAGCATTCATATTATGACACCAAACTATGAAACACAGCGAGTCTTTGAGAACTGTAGTACTTCTATCGATTATCGTATCGAAATTAATCAAATAGGAAGATAGGGATGAGTTGAAAATATTATTTCCGTTGCTTCTTCGGTCTTGAGTTTGAGTTTTTAATTGAACGGCATTGTGACCTCACTGCACCTGATGGTAAGTGGATTGGGGTCCAATAGAATGTCGACTGCCGTGAGACTGTGCTGTTGGTTCCGGGGTGTGAGTTTATGGCGGTACAATCAATGCATAGACCGCCATCTCGTCAACATCGCCGGAACTGCAAGATGATCGATGCGTTGACACGACTTAGTGATAACAAAGCAATCACGCTAGATGGCGACAGACGATCCTGGATTACGCTTGCACAATTTGAGCAACGCGTTGCATTACCACCTCCGAATAGGAGCCGTCGGAGGAGCTGCGGCCGGTCAGGCACATTTAAATAATAAATAATAATATCAGCCCCGTATTATATACTTGCCCACTGCTGAGCACGAGCCTCCTCCACTACTGAGAGGGATTAAGCCTTAGTCCACCATGCTGGCATAGTGTGGATTGGTAGACTTCACACACCTTCGAAATTCCTATAAAGAACTTCTGAGATGTGCATGTTTCCTCACGATGTTTTCCTTCACCGTTATAGCGAACGATAAATTCACAAAGAACACACACATGATTTTAGAAAAGTCAGAGGTGTGTGCCCTTGGGATTTGTACCTGCGGACATTCGTCTCGGCAGTCACAACATCTGCCTGACGGGAATCTTCCCGTTCCATAGAGGAACGCCACCATCCGTTCCTCTACGCCGCGTTAAGTGTAGTGTGTCGCAGTGGTGCACCCGCTGGCGTGCAGCGCGTGCCGGCGCGGGTCGCTGACGGGGTTCCGGTACCGCTGCACGCGCTGCGCCAACTACACGCTGTGTCAGGACTGCTTCTGGCGCGGACGCGTCTCCGCCGCGCACACCAACGACCACGAGGTCAAGGAGTACGCCGCTTATGTGAGTACACGAGAACTAGGTACTGTTGTGAGGTAATGTTTTATGACCAAATTCAGTTATATTATAAATATTTGATTCTAAGTCATTTTCAGTTAAAATTTTAATAGTTCCTAATGATACATGAAGGGGTAGCTATGAATTATTCAATTATATGTATCACATGTCAAAACTTACCTTTTCAGTTTGAATAATCCTGAAAGATAATAGAAACTAGGTTAACCATGAATTTTTGTTCGTTTTTTTTTAACGTAAAAAGAAATATTAATAATTATCAGATTATTGATGTTTGTGTTAGTTTTTAAATTTTATGTTTCATTGTATCATTTTTTTATGGATTTATAAACCTAGTAATATATATTATTTTCATGTGTATCATCATTTGTAAATGGATGGATGTTTATGAACCTTCCTTTATAAACGATATCGAGTTAATTATTATTTATTGAAATAAAACTTTCTTGATTTTTCCGCCACATAACTATATGCTGCAGTTCACGAAACGTAGAAATGAAATTAATCAAGTAGCGATGTGTAAGTGAGTAGTGAGTAGTGAGTGGTGAGTGGTGCGCGCGTGTTGCAGAAGTCGCCGTCGAAGCAGATCGGCGCGACGCTGCGCAAGTCGTTCCGCTGCGTGCCGGAGCGCGGGCGCGCGCCGCTGCCGCGCTACCCCGACCAACCCGAGCGCACGCTCAACCTCAGCCACATCGTGTGCGTTACACAAAATACTATTCATTCTTCTCGTCTTCTATTTATTCCTCAATATTCTCTTTCCTACTCTTTCTACTTCTCTTTCCTTTCTTCTTTGCTGCTTTTTTTTTCTTGGCCTTGGTACACTCAATTTTTAATAATATTCCTCAAAACAAATCTTTGCCTTCTTCTTTGCTACTTATTTTCCTTGCCCTTATTCTGCTCAATTTTCAATCAAGTTGCAAAAAAAAATGATTTTGCCACCGAATGCCTTACTTCAACATCCATGAATATTTAATCCCAAATGAAACTGTTATCTAATATAATAACCTATGTATTTATTGATAACAGACCTCCATCTCCGGTGCCAGCGCACAACGGCTTCCCGGAGTACGTCGGCGGGTACGTGAACACAGGATCCCTAGACTCGCGCTCCTCTAGATCAACTCACCGAAGTAAGTCGTCTTAAGAACAGACCTTTACCACAAAAAAAATAATAATTTAATTTATTAATAAGAATTATTTGGTGTTATACTACACGCAAAATATATGATTTAAAAAAATACTAATATGTAATAAACGGTTTGTGTTAACCTATTTACGACCTGAAATTAGTCACAAATCATCGTCACACTTATTTTTGTGGGATACTGAAGGAATACTACAAAAAGAATCAAATGAATTCAAGCCGGTGATCGACTGATTTAAGTTTCCATTTCAGTAGTAAAATATGATATTGGTTGTACACATAGCGAAATCAATTTACACAAAATGCATAAATTCAATCGTCTTGAAGTTAGTCACGAACGGATTAGTTTTTTTTTGCTAATTATTACAATAGACACGAAGAAAACAGCGGGTAAAGTGGCTAATTTCACTCCGTTAAACTATTTATAATAATTTTATGTTTTATTTTGTTCAATGTTTTTAATATGTTTATGATTGTTTTGTTTTTTGTTTTATACTTAATTGTTTTTTTTTTTTTATTTTAAATTAATGATAGTTACCCCACATTGTCGCATTGGAATAGTTCTGTAATGACTGTGTGTGAGAAAAATAAATAAATAAATTTAGCGTGCTATGCTATGAATTGTTTATCAGGTATAGCAGAACACCTGTCTCGGGGGGTGGACGACGAACATCGCCTGATCGCGCGATACGCGGCGAGACTCGCGCAGGAAAATAGGACGATGGTGAGTCTGAATTGTATATAATTAATCTCAAGTTGAAGCCGCCATAATACCTTTTGATTTTATTAACTAGTGATATTTTACCCAACTAAAACGAATGTTAGTTATGAAGTAGTATCGAAGCAATGTATAGGGAACGAATAATTTAGACTTTATCTAAATAATTAGATATTCTCATGTACTTGACCTATCATAAGTGCGACTATGTTCGCCTACGTGATAAAGCATTTTATTTTATGTCTAGTCTTTTGTATAGATAATAAGCAGTTATAATCAAGTGATTTGGTAGATTGTTTACATCTAATGATGATTTTTTTTTTGTTGCAGCCACGCGCCGGCCGGTCTGCCTCTTTAACTCCAGAACTAGTGAGTAACGTTTGTAACATTAAACTTATGTCAAAGATAGTGCAATTGCGTAAATGTTAAAAAAATCCGAATTGATGTCTATATATAATAAAATTGTAACAATCCGATGTCTGTACATTATGTATATTGAAGAAAAACTATTATTGAAGTCATTATTAAAGCAACAGAAGCCAAAACAAGAGTTATTAGTTTTTTTTCTGTCTATGTCTATGTTTGTACACGCATCATGCAAAAGCTACTGCATGGAATTCAATGCAGTTTTTACCGATGTATTGCTAGAGGTCTAACTTAAAATATAGGCTCAATTTTTCCGAGATAATGATCTATAAAGTGGGAGTCTTATCCCGTTTTTATTTTTGCAAAGTAAACGGCGACATTTGCAGTTTTAAGTCGTCACTGATTTTTTTGTCACCCTGTATTTGCCCATTTTAGTTATGTAGTATTGCACTATCCCCGAAGATTTGTAACTAAGTTAATTTTTAAAAATTAATAATGTAATGGTGTTAAAATATAACTGTTTTACAGATTTTATCGCGGTTTTTTTTATATTATAATTTACTCCCGACGTTTCGAAGACTTTTCAGACTTCCTGATCACGGGGCGGACTGAACGACTGACTGACGCAGTCCGTCGAAACGTCGGTAGAAAATTATAATATAAAAAAAAGCGATAAAATCCGATTTTTTTTAATTTTAATGTCTTAACATTCGCGCTAAAATCATTATCACCTAAACCAATTAACGTAAACAATGGCTATTCGTGTGCAGGGCCGCTCGTCGTCCGAGGGGTCGGAGGTGGACGCGGCGAGGCAGCAGCGAGAGCTCATCTCCCAGCTCGAGGCCAAGAACCGGGAGATCATGAGGGAGATAGCGCGACTCAGGTATTTACACGATTTTTAGTCTTATCGTGACCATAATAATTTGCATTATCGGCTATTTTAGGCTTTGTGTTTCTTTTACGCCATAGAATTTAAATTTTAATATTAATAAATTTATCTAACGTCTATTCATAAAATTTTGACCTCCAGGCGCCAACAAGAAGCGGAAGCCAGCGCGGGGGCAAGCAGTTCAGGGTCGGCGCCGCCTCTGGTGTCGGAGCTGAGGGCCCTGAGGCAGAGGAAGGACGAGTTGGAGGGTCACCTGTCCTCGCTGCAGGAGTCGCGCAAGCATCTCATGCAGCAGCTCGAGGGACTCATGAGGATGCTGAAGGTGGGTGCGGTATATTTTAGCTTCCTAGAGTGTAGTCGCTGTTGTGTTCCGGTTTGAAGGACATTGTCACCAGTGAAACTACTGGACATAATAAGACTTAAACATCTCATGTCTCAGGATGGCGAGCGCAGTGGAATACCAAACAATACTTTGTAATTCAAGGTGTTGGATGGTATTTCTACTGTTTCTGCGCGGTCGTATCGCTTACCATCAGGCGAACGGCAAGCTCGTATCGTCACCCAAAGCAATAAAAAAAGGAAAATAACTAGTTTCCACTAGGTTCGTGGGATCGAATCTCATTAATTCGCTTGCTACACATTTACTATGACATTGTGGACATATATCTAAGTTTAGACTAGCAAATTCTATTAGCAATTTATTGCACAAGATCTTCCAGATGCATTTATACTAGTTTCAATATTCCAGTAATCCTATACACATACGACTCGCAGCAAGTCCTGCTAGCTGGAAGCTTAATTGACAGTGAGCTTGCCACACCGTAAGAATCGCTTACGGAAGATAACTTCTGCAAGTTTCTTGCTTATTAAAACCCTCTTTTAGAAAACGTCGACACGTCTCACGACACATGGAATAAAAATAGGATTCGTTTAGTCGCGTTTCGATCCTGCACTAATCGATATCAGCTTCTAAGATGTGTTAAAATCGCGAACGCGTTGCGCACGCGCCGCCCGCGTGCGAGGACTACAACAGTTCGTGTTTTTTTTTAGATGGGTCGTATTGGGCACGTGTAGTACACATTACTGTATTTTCTTTTTAGAGAAGGAATAAAAAAGTGAATGCACGTGAAATTTAGTATTCTTTAGTAAATTGGGTATACTGTAAACTCAAAATGAATTAGTTGAAATATAATATTGACGAATTAAAGAATTTTGCGCCTCTCCACGTCCGTTCAATTTACCCTAAGGAATTAGTTATATTAATTAAAATATTTATCTAAACAACATATAATATTTATTAGAACAATTTCAAGTTAACAAAAACGGCACGTATTTAGTTGATTCGCCACTTTGCACCATGTGTCATTTCCTGTAATAAAGAATATGTACACAATATTAACTTCTCAAATATTTATTTGAATATTATCACATTTAACTAAGTACATTTTATGTGTGAAAATCCACAGGATAGATACTAATGTTTTGCCTACTTTAACAACTTGAAGACAATAATAGAGCATGCATAATTTATTAATTAATAAATACTATTACAAAATTACGAATTCCTTGCCTTCTTTACATAATAATAATAATAATAAATAAGTATATTTTATTAATTAATAAATGCACAATTGACGAATTCATTAACAATTTGACACATAACAATAATAATAAATACGTATTATAGGCCGTTTTATTATTTTTCGCGGAGAAAGAAGACATTATCGCTACTACCTCTGGGAAGAGGGGGACGGGGGTGGATGGGCCAGCTGCTCGGCGAACCGAAGATTGAGTAATGAGTATAGCTGTTCTAATGTCTCAACAGCGCACCAATATTCTTCTGTGTTATAATATTCTGGGTAGTCTTACTACTATCTATGTTATTTGACAAGCAAACCAGGGATTTGTTAGTTTTATCATTGACTAATTTTTTCCCGCGACTCCGGCCCCGTGAAGGTTTTTCCGGGATCAAAGTCCCGCTTTATATTTTCCCGGGATGAGTATAGCAGAGTAGTAACCTATAGGAGTAATGTAGCTACGTATAAGTGAAAGTATTTTCAAAATCGTAATCATAAAATCAAGCGTTACATTTTTATAATATTAGTACAGTTATCTTAAAAATAAAAGAGATAAGAAATATATAATTTAAATTTCAGTAACTTTGCACAATAACCCTCTCAGGAATCATGAAATTAGATCTTAAATTCTCTAAAATATACTCCTAGTACTTAACTATTTATTTATTTACCTCAGAGGAGTCATATTCGTATTCTTGCGAGTGTGGTCCCATCTCGGTTAATGAAATGCACTGGGACAAACCAGCTGCAGCTGCCATTATGCAAGCCATTATTTGGCCGTTTTGCACGAGCAAATCCTCTGAAACAATTAAACTTTATTACTTCTATAATACAATAATCAGACTACCGAGACAAATGTCTGTAGATCCCAAACCCGTGGACACGAACCTCTGACTTTTCTAAAGTTATGTGTATTTGTGAATTATCGCTTGCTTTAACGGTAAAGGAAAACATCGTGAGAAAACCTGCATATCTGAAAAGTTCTTTATAGAAATGTTGATGGTATGTGAAGTGTACCAATCGGCACTAGGCCAGCGTGGTGGACTAAGGCCTAATCCCTCTCAGTATTAGAGGAAGCCCGTGCAGCAGCAGTGGGCCAGTATGTAATTCAGGGCTAATATTATTATTTATTATAATATTAGCCCTGAAAGCCAACACTTTTGAGGTCATACTCAAGACGCCTTCTGCAATCACAGAAGCTAAAAAAAAAACAAAATTAATGGGAATGACATATCGCTGACTCGCTATAACAAGTTTCTATGTTAATTCTTATTATTATTGCAATAATAAAAGACCATAATTCATAGTTCCTCCGCTATTTATCTTAGGGGATTATTATAAATTTTCACTAAAATACTTAGTATGATGTTTTATATTATACTAGCTATTGCTCGCGGCGTCGGCCTTCTCACATACCGCTTCTTACATACCTGCGGTGATTGCCTCCGTAGGTCCCTTCGCAGACAGTTGGGTAGTTTTGAGACACGAAACGAGTTCTGACAAGACTTTTACGACACAAATTAAGTCTACTCCCTTCAGGTTATCAGGAACTGGTATCAATTCGTGCGTTTCAGAACTGGACTCCTCAGAATTGTCCACGTGGAAATATCCACGGTTCGTAAGTTCTCGGTTTTTGGAGTCACTTGAAGGTTTTTCTGGAGGTTTTTGTACTGTTCCAATTTTAACGTCGTTTATGTTTTTCCTGGAGTCGATTTTCGCTGGAATTATTTTCGGTTCCGTTTTTGGTAATGATAAAACGGTTTGTAATAATATGGTAATGATAAATGCGATGTAGAAATTCATTTTGAATTTATAGAATAACCTTTCAAACACCTTTATTTAAATGAAGTTTAAACTTAAGTTGATGCAGTTTGCAAATGCTGAAGATATGATTTGTTGCGTTTTTATATAGAATGAATGTTTTGTTATGATGGAAAATACTTTGAATATTTGCAGAAAGAACGTAATAAAAATAAATTACCATTAGTTATTTATTTCATAGTTGATAGTTGCGTTATTTATGATTTTATACCTGAGATTTTTCTACACTAGTTAAAACTATATATCCCATACATAATAAAAGATTATATGGCAATGATATCTTCGCAATAAGTTTGTTGCTTAGATATATCATTACCATACATTGCTATTAGCGTTAACGATTGTAAAAATACATCTTGTCTACATCTCCTGATACTAGATTTTGTATAAGGTTCTATCATTGGAAATATTGGTATTTCATAAATGTGTTTAGTTGGTTCGATATTGAATTATATTATTTTAGGACCGTGGCGCTGTTATCGAGATCTTAAAAGTTATAACATAATTTACATAAATACAGGCTTTGTAGAGAGCGGTTTATGATAGGATTACACCTGCTGGGCCTATTAAGAAAGAAAGAAGTTTATTGTTGGTACAAAGATAAATAATGAAAAACACAAAATACTACTAACATAAATAATTATTGCACTAACAAGGAGGTTAATATTATTAGTTTAATATAACTTTTTATACGTATCTTAGTAGTAATAGTACTATAGTAAGGCTAGGTAGGTAATCAGCCTTAATATACAATGAAACGTTTGCACTTGTTCCAGACGCAGCAATCGTCGCCTCGTTCCACCCCGAACTCGTCTCCACGGTCGACGAAGAGTCCTCCGCTGCCGGGTGCGCAGCCGCAACCCTCCGCGCCGGAGAGGTAATGTTGCTGTCTACATCATTGATTCCCAAAGTGGTCCAGATGGACCCCTGGGGTCCACGGGAGACTAGACGGGGTCTACGTTGGCGTGATAAAAAAATGGATGGTCCACAATTAGTAAGCGGGAGTCCACGAAAATGTATCTGGTTTGATAGTAAATTACTAAATGTTGGCTTGACTTCATCTATCAACGTAGGCAGATAATATTGATAGGGGTCGTAAGAGGCACGGTGACCTCAACATAATCCTTCGCAATGGCTGGGTGGCAGTTGTAATGCACTTTCCCTGCGAAACCTAAAAACAGAAAAAAGATCCACCGGAACCAGCAAATTATGAAAGGGGTTAATGAAAAAAAACAATTAGGAACCTCTGGTCTATATACTCTGGTGTACTACTTATTATTAGATTAGATAGATTTCGGAATCCCGCGCCTTTTTGCAGTCTCGCAAGTTGCGGGATTATCGGTGTGGGATTCCGAAATATTGAACATTTTTCTGTCCTGCAAATACTGAAATTGAAGATAGACTATGGGCATGAAACTCATATATATATGCCTCTGTGTGTGGATGCGGAATATCTTTTTCATTTAATTTGTTATTAAATCATTGGTCTACACATAATCGTCAGGATTCTTTCGTGTTCCCTTGGTTTACCGCCATAATATATTAATATGTAATCATGTATATAGGTAATTTAATAATAATATCAGCCCTGTATTATATACTTGCCCACTGCTGAGCACGAGCCTCCTCTACTACTGAGAGGGTTTAGACCTTAGTCCACCACGCTGGCCTAGTGCGGATTGGTAGACTTCACACACCTTCGAAATTCCTATAGAGAACTTCTCAGATGTGCAGGTTTCCTCACGATGTTTTCCTTCACTGTTAAAACGAACGATAAATTCACAACGAATACACACATGATTTTAGAAAAGTCAGAGGTGTGTGCCCTTGGGATTTGAACCTCCGGACATTCGTCTTGGCAGTCCGTTCCACACCCAACTAGGCTATCGCCGCTTTTTTAATTTGATATCTAATATAAAATGTCTTTAGTTATATAAGCGACTTTATTAAAATAATAATTAAATATTATCATGTATCTTGACTTATATTTGCAAGTATGTCCACCTACGTGATGAATATATCATTTTGTTATGTTGGTACAGAGAGCCGCCCCGCGGCACGGTCCGCAGCGCGCCGCAGACACCGTCCCTCGGCGAACGAGAACGGATCGACATGACGCACAGCCTTGGTAATATACCACATCACATTCTGCAGTAGAATAAAAAAAATATATTGACTTATAATAAGGAACAAAGACTTTGTGATAAAATCTATGCTAATGTATAAAACTGAAGAGTTTGAACGAAAACGCGCTCCTTCAGAAACTGCTGAACCCATTTTGATTTTTTGTCACTAATATGAAGCGACATTTCTTCTAAGTGCTATAGGCTATTTTTTATCCCAGGAAAACTTTTCCAAGCAAGCGGAGCCGCAGGCAAAATCTAGTATAGGTTATTTGATTAAGAAGAGTTTAAAACTCAGCAATATATGAGTGGTTGGTCGTAGGTTTTTCGGTCAGAGTCCACAAGAATCATATTACACGTGTTAAAAGGCATAAAAAATCATTAATCGTAAAGAAATATATATATATATATATATATATATATATATATATATATATATATATATATATATATATATATATATATATATATATATATATATATTTCTATAGTATATTATTACTTTCTCAACACTCCGAGCAGTTAAATAAACATTAGATATATTAAATACATTTTCTGCAAGCTGGTTCAAGATATAACTATATAAAGGGTGTTTCATAATCCATTGATTCTTCCTCAGGAGCAATGGAAGGCATGACGAATGACACAAGAAGTTTTCATCAAAACCAACGACCCACAACGAGTGAGTTAATTATTTAACACCTATAGTTTTAAATTGTGGTTTTACGTGCGAAATTAATAAACACACCCTTTGTTATCCCCAATTCCTCCCCACATTCCCCTACCTCCCCTTCTCCCGTATACCCGTGTTGTCGTTAAGCCGAGGGAACCCTTTCGCAAGATTCCCCCGGTGTTAACATGGGTACATAAAAAGCCCTTCGTCATCTCCTGATCGACTCCCAATACATACCAAAGTAAACTTTTCCGATCGGTCTATTTGCGGTGATCGATGGAATATATTGTTTAGGACCCTTGTTTATATTAGTAAATAATGTATCGACTACTTCATTGATGTAGGGTCCTTTTATTTTAATAAAAAAACAACGTCTAGGTTGCGTAGTTATATTGCGTGCGCAGTACAATTACACTTTATTGTCCCAAATTCGAATCCTGACTCGAGAATATTACTTATATGGTGTTTTTCTGCTATATATCAACCCGAAGTCCGAAATTCATATCCCATATGGCCACAGACTCGCCCCCATATCATATCACGGGATGGAATACAAATGGCAAAAATTGGGTGTCCTAATTGCAAACCTCTTTACCCCTTTGGAGATAAAAGGTGTGATGTGAGTTTGTTTTGTCATTAAATATTTGTATTTGTTCCTAGTGGGCATAGACAACCGCAGCCTGCGAAGCGACCTCCTCTACGCCGCAGATTCCGTCACCAACGCCATGTCGACGCTAGTCAGAGAGCTTAATTCAGGTTTGTACACTCTCCACTTGTCTATGGTAACTTCAAGCCTCCACGGAGTATAGTACAACGAACTTGACCATCGAGAATAGTTGCCGAAGATTTTTTACAATTTTGGCATGTTTCTATATAAATAGATAGAGTGAAGTGCATTGGGCATGATTTAATGTTTTCTTTTTATTAAATTCTTCATGTTTCATTGTACGGCCCGGTACCATTTTGGATTTACGTTTGTCTCTTTCAGTTTATATTAGGAGACGAAAGTTATGAGTATTAGATGTATAGTAATTTAAAAATAAAAAAAGTCTCATTTGTTAAATGCACTGCATGTTCCGGATTCTATGACGTCACCAGTGGACTCGACGGTGGTTTATAACGCCTGATTCACATTATAATTTTGTGACTAAATCTGTGTCTATTTTAGTTTCAATGGATACAAAATACTAATATAAGTGCCTCATTTAAAATCGCAGTTTCTAATACTGCTTACGATTGTGTCAAACTATAAAATCAATTCAATCTATAATATACACGTGCAAGAATTAAAAATGTGTTCAAAACACAGTTGTATAATCTTAAAAAACGATTATTTTTTACCGCTATATAATTTCTAATAATTATGCAATCATTTAAGAATCGAAGTCTAGTTTTTATTTTTATCGATTAAAAATAAATTTTGATCCCTCGTTTTTGCAACACCATGTATAAACATAACCTCCAAGTGATTGTATTGTGAATCAGGCGTCATATATGTTTAATGCGAATCGCCCCCCATGCATCGTCCTGAGTCTATGTATGTAGATGTTTCACTATGGTAAATATTTTGCAGAGGGGTCCGACACTGAAGATACCGTTAAAGGCGAGACAAGGAAACCGAGAGGTAAGACTTAGTTTTGTTCTTTTTTTTTTATCGGGTGATTAGGCATCGACTTTTTAGGGTCGTATCTTGTAGATTATTTGGGGCACTGTAAATGGATTTTGTTTAAATTACATAACATCAAAACAACACAGACCTCTCTATCTCCGAAGGGACAGATAGAGGTTCAACCAGAGCATCCACTTGAGTGTCAAGTGTGTTTCTAGTCTATCGCCATATCGGGCACACAACACAAATTAACAACAAAAGTATTAATTTTAATATAAATGTATCGCCTGATAACCCTGGAAAGAATATCTAACCATTTTACACAAAAGTCATGTTTCATTTAGTTTCGCTAACCAATAGTTATGATCAGGTAGGTACACTTAAATATTTTTTACTTGATTAACGATCGCGTTGTTTACAAACACCAAAATCATAAGAAAACTATCAAATGGCTTTATAATCCTGATATTAGGAAATATTTGTCAATATAATATTTAATATTTATTGATATTATGTAAATACCTGCATTTTACTATTATTTTATTATACTTTAATAAAAACATTCCACTTATGTATAGTATGTACCAATCATGATAATAAATAAATACCATGTAGTATTTTTCTATGTTATCTATTTAAAATGTTTAATATTTTGCACGTCATTGGCATGTTATCTGTGTATGTTTTTATGTATTTTTCATGTAACGTAAGTAGTTTAATATTTCTTTATGTATAGGGAACCGTTCCCGTTGACATAATGTCGAGTTAGATAGCCATATATATAAAAAAAAAATACTCTAAAAGCGTATATTTAATTTTTATATAAAAAAAAAAATTTTTGGAAATAAGTTTGCTTTCTATGATTTTTTTTAAGTATTTCGAATGTAAAACATTTTTTTGATTGGTGATTTGTCGGCTCTAACTGAATAAGTCATTGGGCTTAATATAAATATATTGTTATCCAAAGTAAATAATGATGAAAAAAATCTTTTAAGTCGCCTAAAATGCTAAGCGACTGCAGATAAGCAAGTTTTATTTATTCGATTTAGAAATATTTTAACAAAGCCACATATGCTGCTCAACAAGAAAATTATCGATGCTACAAAGATGCCATATATCATTAAAAAAAAAAACATATCGTACAACAGCCTGTATAAACCAATAAATCAACATAATATTAGTAATTTTTAAAATACCCAGTTTACGGAACACCCTGTACCTGTTGATTGGACATATTGTGTAATGAAGCATGTATGTTGCAGATTTTGAGGAAGACGAAGACAGTGACGAGCCGATGCCTCGGCCGCAGCCGCCGCGGCACTATCTACACGACACCAATGTTCAGGTACAGAGTGTTTATTAATATTGGTATTTTTTGCGGTTAGATACTTTTTTGGTTTTGTAAAAAAGCCGTTTTTTGCACTGGCTTGCCCATTTTTTATTATAATGTAAAAACCAATGTTGGAATGCCAGTGTAATACTGATAAATTATGTTTTTAGCTTTTTGTTTTTTGGTAAGAATGTATGGTTTTTTTTCGCACTGGCTTGTATTTTTTTTTTATTGAATTGAAAATTATTTTAATCTGTCATTGGCATACAAAATAAAGACTTCAAATTACACGTAAAAGAGGTTCTCATCACCTGGGTGTAAGGTCCAAAATGGGAAAATAATTTTTTCAGTATCCATATTTTTGTTATTTCATTAATTATTTTGCTTTTTTTAAATGTATGATGTCGGTTTTATTCCAGAGCATGGCACCAAGTGTCAAAACGTAAACTAGAGTTGTGCTTGAAATTATTCATTACAAGGTTTGTTTATCTGCACGATTTTATTTGACTTCATTCATTAACATTATTTATTTATTTGGCTGCAGTTTTTTGGTTTGTAAATAGTAAATGGTTTGAGGGGATTTTGGAAGCTTATAATATTCGATAAATTCTCACACTCGGAATTATAGTTCTATCCCATAGCCTTGGTTTTAAGTCAAAACTGGTGTAAAACAGGAATGTACTTGGTTATATGTTCAGTTTATGACCCCCCACGTAATTATTTCGCCTCATGTTTTTATAGACTGTATAAACTAACATTACATGGAAAACATTAGCCATTTGTAAACCAATATAAAATCCATTTTATATTAATGTTGAGTATAATAGAAGGTGAGAAGTCTGTGTTAACTATATTCAAATATAGTTAATTGGGGTTTTAACATTACATTTTAGTAGTCTTTAACTTATTTTTTCATACATATTCCACTAACGTGTATCTCTATAATTTTCGATCCTATCAATCTATTCGAATTAAATTTCGATTAATTCGAATGAATCGATGTTCCCGCAGGACACGCCGCCGCCGCTGCCGGCCCGCACCGGCCACTACTACCCTCGCACATAGCTCCATAGTTATATATATATAGGATGTATATTTGTGTTTCCTAGGATGGTACGTTTTCAATTGCCGCGACCGCTAGCGTAATGATGCTACATTGTTTGATAGTGGTTGGAGTTCGAAAGGTTTTTTGAGTTTTTTTTTTTTAGTTTTTCAGTTTTGGGTTGGAGTTTAATGAAAATATTGAAATTATTTCTCGTTAATAAAATACTTCTATAAAAGAAGTGTGGATTAAATTTAATTTAATCGTAATTAAACTGAAATACAATGGCAAAATTATTATTTTAATTTGATAAGAATTGGCTTCAGGTAACTGTTTACCGATACAACGAATGTCCATATAAATAACTTGAAAAGAAATATGTTATTGATGGAATTTTTAAAAAATTAAGTTAATGATTTTATTTGATGCCAAAACAACCTTTTCGAACTTCATCCACGTATATGAGAAGTAGCGATGCATAATAAATCCGTTAATTAAGACAGATGTATCCCTATTCCGCAGATGTTTGGAGAACAATTGTTTTTATGTAAATATATGTTTTTCGCTTTATGTGTCTAGTCGACGCTGGTTTTGTTTTGTTTGGATTGAGGCAACTATGATCGGTACATTATGATGATACTATATGTATTAATATAACTTCCAAATGTAATAAGTTATATTTCTGATTCGAATCGAATGAAGAAATTTGTTGGTTATTACGAGGATACGAAATCGTAGTCTAAAATGTCTATTAATATTTAACTAAAGCGGGCATTATTTTGTCCATCTACCGAAAATTTCGGTTGTTCAAAACTATTAAGACATTTGGTAAGGATCTATTGTTTATAAGTAAATCTATTGTCTATATATTATAATACTTGCTTTTGCACTGACTTTTTTCGAAAAAGATTTTTCGTCATAAATATTTAACCGGGATAAAAAGTTGCACTCAAGAGTGCTTCGTATTAATTAAAAAAAAATCCAAATCGGTTTAAATAAACTCTTCAATTTTACATATTAGTATAGATAATCCAACCCTTAGTCCAGTGTAGTAGATAGACCTAAATCTTAACAGTAGAGGGGGTACGCGGCTGTGGATCATAATATAATACGAACTGAAAACTAGAATATTAATATGAATATTCTTATTCGTTTTCGTATTCTCGTAGTAACAACGGTATAACTGCATATCTATCGTGAAACGTCTATTCTGTCGCCTCTATTATTTAAAACATATTCCTTTCTCCGTCTTCCATTAGTCAATTCCTTCCAAAAACGTACAAATATGTCAATTGATACTTCCCCTTCGCTTGATTTAAATTTATCCTACAAAGAAATGACGTTTTGCTGAAGGATAAAACTTTAATGCTAATTCAACATTGAAAATCTAAAAGTATATCAGCTTGTGTGAGTCTTAAACCTTACTACAGGGAGGTTTCTTGCAAATCTAATCCAGTACTTAAATCTTAATAGGATTAGTTAACCAGGAATTTTGTATAGTTCGGGAATATGGATCATCCATCCTAGGCTACTTCTAAGTCAGAGTAAAATTATATAACGTCAAATAATGTTTTTTTTTAATTTACTATAAAGCTCTGGGCTGTATACTTTTCGATTTTCTGCCACTTACTGATTCGATTACTTGAAACTACAATGTTTCTCGCTATACTATTTCCCTGACCCATACTGTACTCATATATTTTATCGTTTTAACAAACGAAATTTCCTATTCGAGAATTATTGGCTTGCCGACAATAGCCAAAGTAATGGATATTGCAGCTAAAGATACAATGTTAGCTTCTAATGTTTGCTCACAACCACTTAATTTGAAGACTGATAAAATTATCACAACCACCGTATGTGGAAACCAAATTTTTGAAACCAAAACTTATTTAGTTTATATAATGTATGGCAGCTATTACAAAGAAAATACTAATTTGTAACAAAAAATCGTTTTGGGTTATAAAAACGATCATTTTTAAAAAAAGAATTAAAGTGAAAATTGACTTTTAGACATTTCTTACATTGTAGCTCTGCTAATTTTATAATTTTTTATTGTTTTTTTAATATATAAAAATGGCATGATGGGAATGACAATCCCATTTGTCATGAATTGGGGGATCCTGACCCCCAACATTTTACCCTGCATTCCGCCCCTGTCGTGTAAATTGTATTAAATGAATTGTCCTGTACTTAACAAAAGTGGCTTGTATTTGCGAATTTATCAATTTTTATGGATTTTTATTGCTCATTTACAATCAGAAAGACAAATTATAAATGACGTATGCATTTTTTTATTTAATATTATTCTGCAAAGGGCTCAGTTAGAATATTCAAAATACCATTAAAATTTGATTAAAACTTATAACGGACTTTCAAAAGTCTTTGAACTTTAAAAGAAAATTTAGAATGCACGAAAAAATTATAAAACAAATCAACCAAAGCATTTTTTTTATGCAAGTTTAAATAAACTTACTATTTTAAACTGAGCCCTATCGTTATGGAAACAGACATTATAATGTGGACACCACGTTTTAACTAATATATAAAATTATAATAAAATTTAAAATTAAAGACGATCGATGGTTTTAACCTTTCGTAAAGACAGCTATGTCGTGATTCTATACCTCTAAAATATTTATACATTTCTAACTACTATACTCGATCAGAAAATTAAAGAAGTCCTAAGATTTATATGATTTAGTTCAACTAATCATGCATATTATGAGTCATGACATAATTGAGCGTATAGCATCGTTAATATAGCGATATCGCGCCCGATCCTAAAAACTATCCTAACCGCTTACGAAGCGTTAACGGTAAGAATGAACCAATCAAAATAACATCTGTAAACATGTCAAAATCTGATTGGTCCATTTTCACCGTGCTACCGACGACAGCTGGTATCGTTTATAGTAATCGGCAATGATCGCTTAATTGGTTTTCTGAGGTATAGAATCGATTCGTCAAAATTAGGCTAAGTGTTTGCATATCATTTTATCGATAATTTCATGCACGAAGACGCGCCTCACTACTTTATAAGGACTTAGTGAGCGTGAGCAGTATGAGTACACACGCACATTACGATGAATCGGGGAAGTGTTTGAATCAGACCCCTTGCCCCGAAACCCCCCCCCCCCCCCCCCTGGAAAAATGGAGGGACGCGTCGTCGCGAATGAAATGACCTATATTAGAGTTTCATATTTAACATTGTATAGTGCAATATATTGTTATATGAAGGTACGTGGTCTTGCCTACATGTGATGGACTTATTTATTGTGTTTATAGATCTGTTATATGCGAAAACATTTTCGTGGCATTGTTTTTTTTTTTTTTAATATCGATCCAAAGCATATTATTAGGTTTATGTAGTGTGTAAGTTATTGTGTACTTAGCGGGGCAAATTTGACGCATTTATCAGTTAACAGGTATATTAAAATAAATTTAAATATTTTTTATAAATAAAGACTTCTAATGCATTTATTAATTACCATTCAGATATATTAGTACTTAAAAAATGTTTGGTAGATCAGATATTTTTATTTACAGTTCCCATGCATTCAGATCAACTATAAATTAATCAAGTTGGAAAAAATGAAACTACTTAATTCGAAATCAAACTGATTAATTATCGAAAATGTAAAAACATCCGCCCCGCATATACTTACGTAGATATTGTTTATTTAAGTGTTTTAAGGTACCCCCCCCCCTTTCTCTCTCGTCCCTCCCGCGTACTAAATGGAAAATCGTGATATGATATTAAGTACTTAAACAGAAATATTTTGTAAACGATGTTTGTAGTTGTTGGCCAGTGGTGTAAAAAAATAGATTTGTGTTCGATATGACATAGTCTCCTCTCTAATCCTGTGGGATTAAAATATCCAACTAATCATGTAAAAACCATACTTAAATATGTATAGTATGATTTCCTTACTGATAATAAAATACTTTACAATTTTAAATTAATTTATTCGTATTATGATTTTGTTTCTATAAAAACATCTAGGTGAAATATTTGTTTCATCTAATTGACGTAAAAATTATGTACTCATTTTACTATCGATTATGATTAATCGATACTCGATGTAATCGATATTTTTTATAACCACTGGCCAAATACATGCAATGTAAATTCATGATACAGCAATGTGGAGATATAAACGTAAGTACATAATGTAACCTTTTATACTATTCGGATTGGATAGATTTTGTAATAGGGTAGCGGTAGGTGTATGTCTAATACTTAATGTATTGTGGGTTGCCATGGCGACAGAAATAACTCAATATTATAGATAACTGTAATATATCAAATCTATGGGGACAAAAAATAGTGTACATGATTATACTATTGGTACTTAAGTATACATTTGAGTTTAGTTGTACTATTGGTGTGCCCAATTTTTTAAATTCGTGAATAATTTTTTCGTTATATACTTCTATATTTAACATAATTATAAATGTGTCGATTGTTAAGGCGATACCTCAAGGTCCATTTTCATACATTTTGTTTCGCCTTTAATCTGGGTAACTAAACAAGTATTGGCAAGTAAAGAATTTAAATTCACGTCTAGTTAGTGATTAGTTCTCGCAGTTGAAAGAAAAATGTAAAAATAATTAATAATCATGGATATTTCGGCCTTTAAAATTGAACATATTCAATTTTAAAGGCCAGGCCATTATTTTTACATTTTTCTTTCAACTGCGAGAACTAATCACTAACTAGACGTGAATTTAAATTCTTTACTTGCCAATACTTGTTTAGTTACCCAGATTAAAGCCGAAACAAAATGTATGAAAATGGACCTTGAGGTATCGCCTTAAGGCGTAATCGTCTCTTGTCACTCACCATTCTATTGGACCCAACTCCACTTACCATCAGGTACAGTGGAGTCACTTTGCCGTACTATAAAAAAAACATGCAAATAAAAATTTGCTTTTTTAGTTTTAATACAAACAGGTATGTGGTAAGGTTTAATTCTTTTGATGTGAGTTATTTCTGTCTTCATGGCAGTTCAATAATCTATAACTATACATAGGAGATGGCACAAATTTCTGAAACACTCATTTTCTATACATATTATCTACATAAATATAATGTGATCGTCGTTTCTTTTTTGATATAACAAATGTAAACTTCCATTTTTTATCTGTATCGTATACGTCTAGGTACACTTAAATAAAATTATTACTTATAAGTATATATTATATGCATATTAACCGAATATATTTGATGAGGTGTTTTGTATTTGTGTATAAAAAATAATGTTATTTCTGACTGATTGTGAAAGGCGGTCTTATCTTGGTTCCTTGAGTCCTTTATAGAGAGGCCTATTTGTTTCCCCGAAAATTCGGCTTCGTCTTCGGTTTCGGCCGCTAGTCTTTCTGTCACAATGCCGAACGTGTTCGGGTTGGAACGGAGGCGAAGTATATTTATTTTCGGCCAAAATGTATTAAAGCGAAATTGACAGAGTGTTATAAGGTTGTGATTTCAACGAATGGTTTGAAAAGTAGAGAGTATCCGCGGTATATACGTGTATATGTGTAGTTTGACGAGCTAAGACCGCCTCTCAAGGACACGTACTATACATGGTATTGTAAGAACTTATCATCGCAACTGTAAACATTCCATTGCTTGTGAATTTTGTGTTTTATTTAAACCTAATACTTTTGATTTACAAAATGTTTCTCTGGCATAGGCTCACTCCTTACATCATGGGACGGAATACACACGGCGAAAAGTGGGTGCACCAGGTCTGCCTCTGCCTACCCATTCAGAGATTTAAGGAATGAGTGTATGAGCTCTCTTGCATAGCATTTTCTTTCGTGCTACACGGTGCCTGATGGTGAGCTATAATTTAGTCCCAATATAAAGACGATAAAATAAATAGTATAGTATACCTCTCGACGGTCGCTAGAATTATTTTTATGCAGATAACTAAATCTTTAGGGCTATTTAAATTGACTCCCATTTTTATTTTCGCGCATATCTGTTTGTGAATAGAGGTATTCCAGCCTGGTTCCTATACAGGAGTGTAAATGTAGGTATATATTTTGAATTCTATTTTAGAAAATAAACTTATATACCCTTATAGATGATTATAAATTTGACTAAATAAAAAACGTATCAATTGCAATTAAATTTAATATTTCTTATTAAAATATAAATCTAGCTTCTAACAAAAGTATACACAAAATATCTTAAGTACATAAATGGCACTAAAATAACCTAAACTACAAATATCACTAATTTGTGTCAGACATTGTGTGGAGCAACGGGAAGCAGTAGTGCTAACACGCCGCATTACTGGGTCTGGAGAAGCTTCAAGTAACCATTAACACACTATAACTACCGTAATCAATACGACACCAATCTTTTTTTAAATCCATCGCGAAAACGAACCAATCAGAACAAAGCTTTTTGACATGCTTACAAATGACGTATTTTGATTGGTTTATTCTCTGGATCAGTCGGAGATTAAAATTGAGATCGTTTATTGAAACCGATAGTAAATAATTGCCAAATTAAGTACACTACGTATAACGAATTATTAAGCAGTCAACAACAATAAATCTTTTTTTGTTTTAGTACAAAATAATCAAATATAACAGCTTTTAAAAAGTAAGCTCAGTGCCGTATCTAGGGCGGTGCCAGTTGTGCTCAGACACTGCTACTTATATACAGCCGATTGAATGAACCATCTTGAGTGCTATCTTGAAATCAACAACGAAATCGATTAACTGGAAATAATTTATTTCATTTTCTTTCAATGGGTTATATTAAGTATTTTCTTATCATTGACCCGAAGACAGCCGTTTGAAAACATGTACAGACCTTGGAGGGACGCCGAAATAAACGGATCAGGACCAAGTATTAGGTCAAGCGTTGCAATATTATGAAAAGCTCGTAGCGGCCTCATAAAAACTGAGTTATTCTAAGCTAATTACCGGTGAAATCTAGATGTTTAGTTGACAATTTTTTTATAACAACGAAGTATACGTGTAGTACTGGCTAGTACTGTGCTACTACTTGAGTATGTCTTCTATTCATAGCCAAGTGGTAGGTCATACATTACACATTTTATAACAAAAACAACGTACACTTATATTTAAAAGTACATCTTAAGTGTAACATAAAGTTTTGAGTATTCGAAAGCCAGTAACCGTTATATTCAATAAACGATCCTAATCGCTTTTTCCGACCTATCTCCGAAATGGACCAATCAGAACGAAGCTTTTTGACATGCTTATAAATTATTTATTTTGATTGGTTCATTCTCGGAATCGGATCGAAGTTTGAGATTGAGATCGTATATTGAAAACGGCTGTAAATAGTACTCATTATAACAAAAGCGTTTGCTTATCGACATTTTTCAGCTAAAACCAACTAACTACAAAGTACAGTTAAATATTTTAAAAATAAAATTACCCGAAAACTATTTTTGGATGTTTATTTTTGTTTCTTTTACGTCACCTCTTTATTGTAATGAAAATTACAATAAAGATTACAACATTAAAATGAAACATTTTTAATTATGGCGAAGTTTGAAAATTTGTATGACAGTTAATATTATATCGAAAAATATTTGACAGAATTAAACTCTTCGCAATATTACGAGGTAACGCCTTCAACTAAATTTATTCTGGATAAAATAATATACTCAATAGGAAATCTAGTTGTTGGGAATGTGAGATGGAAATTTGTCGACGCGCTTACGTCATAATTACAATGAAAGCAGACGAGCGTTCAAGAAAAACACAACTCTTCTAACGCTTTGATCTGTGTCAGTTAAAACGCAACAAGTATACTTATATATAGCCGATTTTAATAAACGATCCTATACGCTATCTTCGGATCGACAACGAAAATCGACCAATCAGAAAAGATTCCTTTTTTAATTTTACAAACGACTTTTAGGTTTATTCTTACCAAGGAACCAAATTCAGCCACTTAGAATCATCTACAAAAATCGGCTTAAAATAAAATCTCATAAAACAATTTAAACTTAACTACAGTTTAGTAACAACAGCTTCGCAATCTTTTTCGTCTTTCGTTTCTTTCCCTCCTATCTCAGCATATATCTCATCTAACGACCGCCGCTTTGTCTCCGGAACCACACAGGCTATGTAGACTGTACTAACTATACACACTGCTGCGAAAAGCCAGAAAACGAAGTGCAAACCGACGGAGGAAGACATAGGCTGGAAGACTCTCAATTCTACCGAAACTAACGCGCAGGCAAATGCAATCACTATCGACGTCACTGTGCCGCGGAGCTGCAAAAAAAAGTACGCATTTAATATGAGCTGGTATCCCTTCTATCACACATCATGCAAGGAATCCGTTGTGTGCCTGGTATGGTAACTGTGTGTGTGCGTTTTTTATTGTTGTATTTATGTGTGTAGAGAAAGAAATGGTTTGAATGGAAGTTGTAAGGACAATGAAATTTAGCAGATAAATTGAAAGACTTTATTGAACGCAAACACTTTTTACCTATCATAGTATTCAGTAATTATATTAGATATAAGTAATATCTTAAACTAAAACTGGTGCTGGCGAGAAGAAACAGGCAAAGAGATAGTATAGGATAAGTATGTCATGTTCGTAAAGAAATTACATAACTCGGGGAGATATGTTTAGATTTATAAAGGGCTAGGTGGTACTTTACAAAACTATACTTACTTGAAAAGAGAACATCTCGGTCATGATAACGAACGGCACTGGCTGCAGTCCAGCGGCGTCGCAGTAGATGCAGAGGCAGAGGGCGGCGATGGGCAACCAGGAGGACCCCGTCACTCCGGTGAGGGTCTGCGCGTAGAACCACGCACCCAGGGCACACATAGCTATACCTGACACTAAGCAGGTGGTGCCTAGGAGTGGCTGGGGAAAAAAATGTAATTTAATTATTATATATGTAGTTTATACTAATACTCTCGGTGTGCTTTTCTATATCTTTTTTTAAATGTATTAACATTCTCTACATATTATTCGTGACGACTTCAAAATCATAATGCTATATCAATTTTTTTTTGGACACATGACAATATTTTGAAATCATTAAATGAAATTATTATTTTTCTTTTATGCATACAAAAAAAAACAATAGATTTTACGATACATATCATTTAAATAGTACTTTAGTTAATCTAAAATACACTATTGTAAAAGATTAAATATATAATTATTTTCAACGTATTCCCCTCGACACCCACCTTCCTCCCAGTCCTTTCCACAAGGCTAGAAGCCGTACAGGAGCCGACCATCTGCACCGCCCCTAACACAGCGGCCTGCTGGTTCGGCGTCAAAACCCAGCCCCCATCACTTGCTTTTTTAAAGATCAGGGAAGCGAAATGCAGTACAGCCAGACAGCCGCATAATTCCCGGGCCACTGTGATGATCAGAGTGATGCGGAACGCGCGGAATGTGCTGCGGTCGGTTACTGTAAATAGGATATACAGAAATTATAATCTTGCTAACCCTTATGTTGTTATTTATAGCACAACATAGGATTTTTAATTGAGTTAGACGTTTTATGATTCGATAGGTACTCTGGGCTATTTGCGATTTATTTTTCATTGAAATCAGTGTTAATTATGACCTACGGGCATAAGAAGAGAGGGTGTACTAATAAGTACTTATCTTAAAAAAAACTTAGATGTAAAATATTTTGAAGACGTCAAAATAGACCTTGAATAACAATAAATACTTCAGTATTTCATGTATGAAATTACAAAAAAAGAAATTGAAACAATTGTTTTACCTCTTACGGTACTTAATTTGCGAGAATACATTCAAAGCCTTGTTTAATTCCTAAAAAATAATTTAATGGTGACAATACTGTACAGTATTGTCACCATCAAGATTAATTTATTTCTGTTTAAGAAAATTTTAAGAACCCAGTTGGCAGGCTATGATAATTGTAGAGACACCAAAATACAATATAGGTCCCCACACCTACTCTATAATACTACAACTATAGTTAGTAGCCTTTCCCTAGGCCCACATCAGTGGGGAAGAGTCAAATTTTCTGAAAGGGAACCCAACATAATCTATTATGTTGTGTACTAATACGCATAAATGCGGTCTACAGTTCGTTCTAAGCATAATTAGACATAAATTGCGAAAGGAAAGCTAGCACGAATCGTGTTATATAGACCTTCGCTACTACACCACACTATATTCACCGTTCCTGTACTCGAATAAAAATAAAACACAAGTCAAAAATAACATCTAATAGGTAACGTATATTCATTTGCAATAGAGTTTATGTCGGGAGTGATGTGAAAGCACCCGTAGCCAGTTATTGTATCGCGTTTCATACGGCGGGTGGTCCAAGACGAGTTTCGGTTGCACAATATTTAAGATTATTTGTATACTAGTTGCGCTTGCGTCTTTAGTTGTTAGAAATGTTTTTTTTTTGTTTTAATTAATGTAACAGTACCTAATGCTAGGAGAATGGACAAAGATGCTTTTTCCTGAATCGGTGTGATATTATAATAAATAATTAATTAAAAAGTTAATTTAAAAAGCCTATTCATTGCTGTGAAAATGTTTTATTTTACATAATTAAGATATCTACGTAAAATGCTTTTTAGAGATCAATTTAAGTACGAATAAATAAACTTATTATTTTATCACAATATTCCTCACACTGCAAGCCAATCCGAAACAATTCAATTGCTACGTACAAACAATATTTACCTACCCACAACATATACAAATGCAAGAGTCGAATAAATCTGTCACGACCTATCTCGCCGTACGTTTTCAAAAAGCTAGTTTTTTTTTATAACGGTCCGTTCATAGACGGGCAACGTCGCCCACACGCAAACCTCTCTGCGAATGTACATAAACCATCGGTTTTCTCATTACTAGCGGACGGCAGTTCTCAAAATTTTATAAGTGGTCTCCGCGAACCGGGAATTTGAATTGTGTGTTCTTTATAATTTTAAATTATTTTAAGTGAACGTATAACGAAGCTGTACAGTTAGGAATATAAAGTGCTGCGTGTGATTTTTAAGTTTGACGAATTTGAGTTTCAAATTAACGAATATAATTAGCTCTTGATTTGAATCGGCTTACATTACGATTATTAGAAATCTATAGATTTAAGTACACTTCAAATATCGAGCCATATCAGGAATTCTTAGTAGAAAAAACAATCCCACCAAAAAGAAAATCAAAACAACAAAAAAATTGTAAACAAACAGCGTGAATCGGAACGTTCGGGAACCTCTGACGTAAGCAAACACTACACAAAACTGGCAACACGACTCCCTGGGAAACGATATTGTTTGGAAAGCACTACGCGTCCCGTTACCGATTTGTACCGTTTACTTATTGTTACCGAAGTATTAGCGATTGGGGGAACGTATTAGCACGTTGACAGGTATATTTAGTTGACCTAGACGTGGCTAGACGTAGATAATGGTGTTAAATCACGTGCGTATACTACAGTTATCCCAAACTTGCCATTTCGTTTATGGAGTTCATTTAGCACATAATATGCTGAAAATTTGCGTGATAGCGGTATTTTTCTATTTGTCCTTTTTAGGAAACTAGGTTCAATTAAATACACTCATTCTATTTGAATTTTTAATATAGTAACATCATAAATGACATCTAAGTACATACTTAATTTTGTTGTCATTAGAACCGATAATTTGGTTGTAAAGTACGTAAAACCCAGACAGAAACTAACGCTCGTCTATTACTCATGCCTATCTACATTCTACATTGTATAACGGTTTCATTTTGTCTATAATAATTTTGAACTTTTCAACTTTTCTTTTCATCCAAAATCTTCGAGCAAAATGTAAATTTTGGCACTTGTAACGTTTTCGGCTTTACTAAAAAGCTGTCATGACGTTCAGATGGCATTCATTTACTTCTCCATCATTCACTTGTATACTTTTTACCATGCTACAACTAAAAAGGTTACATACCTATAGTTTTAATTGCAGTTGTAAACCGTCCTGCCTTGCTATGCTCCAACTCTAATAGCAGTTTCTGTAACTCTACATCTACAACTGCTTCGGAGCCATCCCTGCACCTCAACCAGGCAAGCGCGTCGCGTGCCTCCTGAAAAAATCTATGACTTTATCCATTCCGTAATAACTGGCTGTAGTCTAAACATTGTCATAACAATATTAATAACGTATAAGAAAAACGTATCGTAGCATTAAAGACATCTTCTTTTAAAAATAGCTTCACCATTTCATTCGCGATTTTGGCAATAATTAGATAATATTTTGCTTTCGTAAGTAATCTCTCAATTCGCCAATCGCTTCACGTTTACAATCCTTTATTGAATTTAATTTTGGTTTGCGTAAAAGCAAGTCATTCAACTACAATTAATCTTAGAACTCTTTGACCTAGGACTATAATAATATCATCAAAACTGACATTATTTAGTAAAGAGAAAAATTATACTTCTACAACCACAAATATTTGTGATGCTTTCCAGAACACGTCAAACAATTTTTAAACAATAAATACTAACCTCAACTTTCCCACACTTCAACAAATACGACGGTGTCTCCGGCATTGTCATGAACAACAGTATATGGAGTATTGGCACCGCCAAACAGACCCACAGTATCGCTTTGTAGCTCAAATACTCTCCAAGAATAAACACTACTAGGTTTCCCAGATTCTGCGAGAGAACTACGAGGCTCCCCAAAGTGCCTCTGATCGAGTCCTCGCTTATTTCTTTGATGTAAAGAGGGGTGACCACGTAAGACCCACTGACTCCCATGCCGACGATAGCTCGAGCTGTTATTAAGGCCCAGGTATCGGTAGAGTACAGCTTTATGATCCAGCATAACTGTAACAAATGTTATCTTTCATAGATAAAGCGATGTAAAATTGAGAACTGCAGTAAGAATACGTATTTTTTGGGAATAAAATTCATTTTATACATAGTTGATAGGTAACCAATTATATACAGATTCTGAATCTTGAAGTATAAAGATTTCGTCATCGACCTTTTACAAGCGGCCATATATATTGTTAATTGTACTTCTTTATCTACGCGTCATATGATGTCTCGTTAACATGGCAAAAGGAGTTAAACATCTAGAGCGGCTCTCACAACCCTTCCCTCTTAACCTGCTTTCATTCCTGGTCACGTGCCCTTGCACATTATTTTTATGAGTTTTTAACGATTAAGATAGGAGGACACGTGGGTGACAGTTTTAAATAATTATCTTCCAAAAACATAATGTGAAATGCGTACAAATTATGGATGTTTAGAATAAATGTTCATTTAATTTAATAAATATTAATAACATATTGGTAAGAATTTTCAGACCCACTTTTCGACGAACGATCTCACTTTACATATTTGTAATATTAGGCGTAGATACATTTAAAATTTACGCAATAAATAGATCCAACAATCAATTAAAGCACATTTTTCATATTCTAATTCTAAGAGATAAAATTTTGAAACTCATACCGCCATAGAAAAAGACGTTAGCAACAACGCTTTCTTCCTCCCATAGTTATCGACGATGTACCCATAAAGGAACACAGTAGGTGTGCCGACCAGGTAGACCACTGACGCCATCCAGGATATGACGTCAGGGTGCACTGGCTCGGCGGCAGGCGTCTCCTTCGACATCAACCTTGGACCCATGGGTGACATCCATCCCACTGCAGCGCCATATGAGAATACTGGTAGGACCACTGGAAAATAAAAAGAGTACCACTGTAATGCTATTAACACCAATAGTGTTTTTTATTAAAAAAAAACAAAATGTGGTATGTAAAAGAGGTAAGACATAAATGTGTAGCTAGAATTTTTGTTTATATGGATATGACAAAGATACGACGAGTTGAATCCTGTGTAAGTGTATACAAGTACTATGTAAGTCACACGTCAGATTCGTTTTTATCATTGAATACTAAATGGCCGTAAGAGACGATTATTTAATGAATGACCAAGTTGTATAATGATCGACTAATTGACGCTGGAAAACTGAAATTAGGAAATAGGAATCAATGTAAGTTTGGACCAAAAATTATCTTCTTTTAGGCATAATTTTATGACAATATTTATTTAGTAATGGCACAACAACGCTATTTTTTATCTTTAGTAATTAAAAACTATTCGTGTAATAATACATACGTATATAAGTAGGTATGTAGATCTTATTCCATACTATGAGATCGTCTTATGTTGTAGTTATTAGAAATTACGAGACAGGGTATTTTTTTTTAATTTACGAATTGTTCAAACATTTTATGTCTATAATATATGTATAATTGAACCCATAAACCGTTGTTTCAAAGCGCAAGGGCAGAGAGAGTTAAAAAAACAAATCATAATAAATCGACATCGGGTCAAATGATATCAGAAACAAAATTAACAAGCAGAAAGTGTTAATACTTTTTACCTTGCAACCAATTCAAAGTTCAAAACATGCACTCACTAAAATGCAAGCATTAATTTTCTTTGCTCATCTCAATTATTATGAATGAATATCAATCAATCCGTAATTAATACGGATACACGAGTCATTCAATTTTATGAGCCACACGTGTTTACATACTGAATGTACAGAGTTTAATTGGTCTTTTATTTCCTGAACTTCGCTCTAACAAAAAGTTCTCGAGTTACTGATACTAGACTTTAAAGTAGTTATTCTTTTATTTAAAATGCAAATAGTAAGTGAAACTGCTATCTGTAGTGGCAGCCTTAGGGGATGATGAACAGGGCAAACACAAAAACATTCCCCTCTTTCGGAAATCGAGTAAAAAGGGCCAAAAATTCTACCGCCCAGAGCCTGGCATTAGTTAATACCACCGCCGGCCACATTTTATACAATAAACACACGTATATACGAAGACGTAGGCACTTTCCGTCGTGTGTATTCCGTCCCATGATATGATAGGCACAAATTTCAGACTTTGGGCTGATACTGAATAAAAAACCTAATATCACTTTGCCGGTCCCGGGATCAAACCCGAGACCTTAGCACTACAGTTTTACGTTACAGTAACTCAACTACACCACTAAGACAGTCACTGCGCCACCGAGGCAGTCAATCCAGTATTTGGAAGACTTTGAAAAAGGTTATTACAGAAAGACAAATTAAGAAAATTGCTCAAACAATAGGAAAAATTAATACCTAACAACTACTTAGTCTGGCCATAAATACTGTTACACTTAATTATAAAAAAATATTACATTTGAATTTCGAATCTGTCATTTTTATACGATTGTTCATTGTGTTTTCTCATTTTGGCGCCAATACATTGTAAAATATTTTGCGATATTAAAATGGTGTGGGGTGATAAAGAGAACCGAATCGCTGTGATAGCATTACACAAAGTAGGTATGGAGCCAAATGCAATTTTTAAAACTCTCCATACACTTGGTATTAGTAAAATGTTTGTGTACCGGGCTATTAATAGGTACAATGAGACCTCCTCTGTTTGTGACAGAAAAAGATCTGGCCGTCCACGTAGTGTTCGTACGAAAAAGGTGGTCAAAGCAGTAAGGGAAAGAATTCGAAGAAATCCTGTCCGAAAGCAAAAGATTTTATCTCGGGAAATGAAGATAGCACCTAGAACCATGTCGCGTATTTTAAAAGATGACTTAGGACTTGCAGCCTATAAGAGACGCACTGGCCATTTCTTAACTGATAATTTAAAGAAGAATAGGGTGGTAAAATCGAAACAACTACTGAAGCGGTACGCAAAGGGAGGTCACAGAAAAATTTTGTTTACGGATGAGAAAATTTTTACAATTGAGCAACATTTTAACAAACAAAATGACCGTATTTATGCTCAAAGCTCTAAGGAAGCTTCCCAATTAGTCGACAGAGTGCAACGTGGACATTATCCGACTTCAGTGATGGTTTGGTGGGGTGTTAGCTATGAAGGAGTGACTGAGCCATATTTTTGTGAAAAAGGTATCAAAACATCGGCACAAGTGTATCAAGATACCATTCTTGAGAAGGTAGTTAAGCCCCTTAACATCACCATGTTCAATAACCAAGTATGGTCCTTCCAGCAAGACTCGGCGCCGGGTCATAAAGCTCGGTCCACGCAGTCTTGGTTGGAATCGAACGTTTCGGACTTCATCAGAGCTGAAGACTGGCCGTCGTCTAGTCCCGATCTTAATCCGCTGGATTATGATTTGTGGTCAGTTTTAGAGAGTACAGCTTGCTCTAAACGCCATGATAATTTGAGTCCCTAAAACAATCTATACGATTGGCAGTGAAGAATTTTCCCATGGAAAGAGTGCGTGCTTCTATTGATAACTGGCCTCATCGTTTAAAAGGACTGTATTGCAGCCAATGGAGACCACTTCGAATAAGCTTTTTATATTTTTAATTGTTTTATATTTATGTATTAAACTGACACACTGTAAAAGTAATAAATGTTATTTGCAGTTAACAATTTTCTTTTTTCTTTATTACAATATTTATGGCAAGACTAGGTATTTTAATTCCGCGCGATGATGAATACGAATTTTAAAATATCATTTCAATTCCCAAAATGGTTTTGAATTTAAACGGAAAGCCGAAGTTCTAATTGAATATTCATAGCTAAGTCAGGTCGTCTGTCGGGTCAGCTACTCTAGCTAAAATATTCGTAGTATTTGATGCTGTTTTATTACAAAATAAGGATGTCCCTGGAAGAGTATAACGCCTTTAATATCGCGATGTAATTGAGCCTGATCAATTGGCACGGGAAACAATGTAAGCTCTGATTGAATTGTTGACGACTTGCTGTCTGAACGTTCTCGATAGTAATTAAGATAATGAAATGGCCTAGTTAGTAGAATGAAGATGACCATATAGGAATCTTGTTTACGGTCCGTTTGTTTATGTTTTTGTAAGTTTGCGCCGGTGGTAGGTCTCTTATGTGAGAGTCTATCTGGGTACATACCACCGCAATGACTATTTCTGTCGCCATGGAGCATTGCGTAGTCGCTGTGGTTTTCCGGTCTGAAAGATATTGTAGCCAGTGTAACTACTGGACATAATAAAGTTTAACATCTCAAGTCTTAAGATGGCGAGCGCAGTAGCACACTAAACAATATTTTATATATATTCAAGGTGTTGGATGGTATTACTAGTGTTTATACGCGGTCGTATCGCATACAATCAGGCGAACGGCAAGCTCGTATCGTCATTCAAAGCAATAAAAAAAATATATTTCTGCAATAAACACTAGTCGGATTTCAGAAAACAATTTTAAAAAGTTAAAGAGCCAATTATGATCTCGAATAAATTATAGTTTAATAGCTTCAGAATGTCAGAGCATAACATATTAGAGACTATGTTCCTAGAGTAAATCCATTAACTTAACCAAACATAAATTGACACATAACAAGAATAAGTAACTGAAATGGTAAAAAATATTTAAGAAAATGACGTAAACGCCAAATATTATGTCGATCCTCGTGTCGATCTATTCACGACAAGTTCATGATTCCGTCATTTTAACAGTGGGTTGAGTGTGTTTAATTTTTGCAAAAAAAATTATCACATATCTAGATACCGAAAAATAGCATCAATGTCGTAATGCTTAGCTCGTTAACAAATTATTGTTTGCTACTGTCAATGCTTATGGCTAGCGTCGACTAGACGCGAGTCGAATCAAGTTCGTATTAAGTCTGCTATACATTTACTAGGAAACTGAGCTGTGTGTTGCGTCTTATAGGAACGTTTGAACACCGAGGTCAAATGAACGTGCATACAGAATACACAAACAAAACATCACGCATTTATCCCCGAAGGCTATGCAGAGACGCAACAAGGGCACCCATTTTTCGCAAAGTATCCCATGATGTGATCAGGCGAGCCTATCGCCAAATCGGGCACAAATTCCAGACTCCGGGCTGATACTGAGCAGAAAAACACAAATATCACTTTGCCTGACCCGGATTTCGAACCCGGGACCTCAGAGCGCTGTCGTACCTCGCATGCAGTACAACTACGCCACCGAGGCAGTCTAAATCGAGGCAGAATAAATACGATTAGGTATATCCGGTCCGCTACTCCTCTGCTCTAGTCGACGCCAACCTTTACGTTACTTAATATTGTAAACAAGCTATAAAATCGTTTTACGTAGGCTACTTTAGTGTTCATTGAGAACTATTTAAAATGACTGCGAATGTAATGATTGTAATTTTAGTATAACTACTAGACAATATTATTAATCTGAAAATTAAATGGTAAAGTTTGAAAGTTTGGATGTTTGTTAGAAGTAAACACAGAAACTGCTGAGTGATTTGATTGATTAAATAAAATTTGGCAATCCTGAAAATCCTGAAAATGTATTGAGTGTAACTTTCATTCCGAGAAAATTCTTTCATGCGAGCCGAGTCTTTTTGCGAGTTGAGGCATAGGTATGCTTGAAAAATTAAAGTTTAGACATATTTACTTTTTGTTTTTGTTCTAGTCATGATATGCACAGAGTACTTTAAACTACGTAATACAGATTACTGTACAACCGAAGATTAGGTAATTTATTTGAGGGCATATTATCATCATTTCCCATCGACCGTGTTATAAGAACCACAAGTGGAAATGTTTTTATATGTGTATCGCGAAAACCCTTCAACTTCGAAGTTATGCTATCCTAGTGAACTTGGTCATTTCGGCCTGTACAAGACTGATAGAACTACCATCACTTACATAATTGCATGATTTTGTGAAACTCACACAAATTTAAAATTTCAATCCACTTAAGTATTTTTTCTTCACTCTTTAGAAAGCCTATTTGCTCAGCTAGGGAATTGAACCAAGGAACCTGTAAAATACAGCCAAAGCGCAAATTATCGAAATGCCAAAAATCATTAACCTTCCACATAGCAACATGCGTGCGACACGTCTCTAATTATAGAAATGAGTTAAACATTAATTAGTCACCACTAATTACCACTTACCAGTCGCTTTGCATACTCAAATATTATCGACATTTTTCTAAACTTCTAATAAGTAAAGATAAATAAACTGATTTCAAATTACGAACACTATGTTTTGTCGTGATTTTAATCACAGGCGACTAATATTTTGCTCGGGCCTGCGCCTGTGTTGCTGTAAATTTGCGGGATGAAACGTACGACAGAAGAAATATGCAGTCTGCGAATACGCACTGAGCCAGGATGATGGACTAAGGCCTAAACCCTCTCAGTAGTAGAGGAGGCTTGTGCCTAGCAGTGGGACAGTATATAATACAGGGCAGATATTACTATTATAGATTACGTATGTAACTTACTATTTAAGAACATCATTTTCAACTTGTACAGTTTTAAAAAAATTAAAACACAAGTAATGTCATCTTTAGTTCGTGTTTTTATTTTTATATGCATACTCAATATTTTGTTGGGCTCAGTATCTAAATTATATTACGAATGTAACCTCTCTCCTTTCGGAGTCAGTTAAAAAGCTTAGGTAAACTACTAATGTATTTAATACTTATAACCGTATATCTCTTTACCACTCAAACCGATCTAATACTGCTTTAATCCAATAGACAAGAAAGTAATTTCCTATAAGTAGGTTAGTGGGTAAACAATTAACTAAGTAACTTTCGGCAAAAATTAGGTTCTCAGAACCTTGGGTATTGGAGAGCCTGCCAAAGCGTCACAAAATACCGTTACGACACATGATGATTGATTAAAAAAATGAACTTAACCTCACGTTCAATAAGGCCTACTCAAACAATTCTAGGTTAGCAAGTGAAATTGCAATACATATGAATTCAAATCACTTTCATCGACATTTATAAAAACAGTTTAGTAAGTTTAGTAAGACCAAGCGATAGCCACTGTAAAAAAAAAAGAAAGTTTTCGCAGCGATTTTTTCCATCAATGAAATCTTAAAAAATATATAGGCTATAGATTTTGGCTTTTTCATAGTCCCGCGCGTGCTTTTTAAGGCTTTGGCTAAAGATGGTAAAAGCTAAAGGCCTTATAGTTCACACGAGATAAGATTGGAACTACAATCGTTAACGGAATTATATATTTTATACATTATATATGGATTAGTTGACTTATCGATAAGTCATTCCAATTTTTTTTGTTCTTTTCTATTATCTTTAACGATTTTAAGCGATGTCTACGGCCACAGTACTGATTCTTAAAATGATTTCACTTATAGGAACCTACCATATTCCCGAATGCTGAATACTTTTATGCCTGTGAAAGAATTTTATCCCGAGAAATAGCAATAACGTTGGTTGCGAAATTACACGCAGAATATTTTTTTTTTAATAACTGAATGCCAGCAGTAGCATGACACTTGTTCGTAAGCAACCGCTATATATACCGCTCGTAAACAAAATCAACATCTAGAACATCAAATAAAGCACTGCATTACTCTCCTACTTGAGACATTGGTTAAGCCGCATAATGTCTAGTAATTAGATTGAATACAATATACGTGTTCCCTCCTTCCTTCAACTTGGGGTTTTTCAAGCGGAGCATGCAGAAGCAATTAAGCAGGCCGGCATAACTGTGCCAACCGTCCGGGGATGATTATCTTGGCCGTCGATATGTTTTTGGGTATCTCTTCACTTACCATTAGGTGCAATGAAGCCACTTTGTCCTGCTCTCAATAAAAAAGGTACAAGTAGTGTAGATGTAAGTAGCATCTGTTTTCAATAAAAGATCCTCATCTCAATCTTCAATCAGATTCCGAGAATCAACCAATCAAAATAACTCATTTGTAAGCGTCAAAAAAACTTTTTCCTGATAAATCCATTTTTGAGATAGATATAAAAAAGCGATCGGGATTATTTATTGAAAATGACGGTAGAAAAAAATCCTTGCACACCCTTGCTTAACAGCAAAGATAGCGAAAACGGTGACTACTTAAACTTTTGCAATTAAGAGAGATATCATCTAATTTAAATATAATTTAATCAATTCATACACTAATTTGGGTTAATCATTGTTGTCAAATGCAGGTACAGAAAAGCAATATTGATTCAGATGCCAACTGCTCCACATAATATCTATTATCGTAAAAAACATTTCCTAACGATTTTCGGTAATTAATTATTCATGAGTACGAAATATATAATATTATTGTATGTTTGAAAACGAATGCATTATATCAAAGGAATATCTTTTATAATCTATATCCCCTGAAGGTGGGCAGAAGTGTAGCTTAAGCACCCGAAGTTTGCCAAGTTTAACTCTCTTCCAAGGTATATTACGAAACAAGGTTATCGCCATATCGTATGTGTATATAAGCTGTGGCTAATATAATTAGTTGTACAATTATCTCGTATCTTTATGAAATCCTACTTTTTTAATTTATTGTAAAATTGTTTTATATCCGAAATAAATAAAATTAAATATCATGCAGAACTTTTAATTTCGTAAATTCGTTTAAATTAAATCGCACATCACGAGAATTAAACGCATGAACTCATCGGTATACAGCCTTAACCGCCGAACTTATGGGGTGATTTGTAAAAGCTCACAAAAAAATAATTTGTCAGAGGAATTAAACGATAATATTATCCCGTATTACAGAGTATAATTTTCACGTGATTACCGTGATATTACTATCAAGTGTCTCCTCTACACTGGTGGCAAAATAATGACCCTCTTAGATTCCCAAACATTGAAATGAAATTAATTTACAGTACATTTCCATTATTTATTCAACCCCAGAAAAGGTCGGAATGCACTATTATTCTACATCGTCTCTACATTTATTTATTTTTCGCAATACAACAAATTCTCGGACAAGGTCTACATTGTATGGATATTGGGCTGAATATTATTTTATTCCCTCAACTTAAAGTATCTAAAATACTATTGTATCTACTATTAAAATATTTTCTCAGAACACTCGTTTGTCAAGTTTTTCATAGGTTTAAAAACTAATGAGTTTCGGTAAATACACACGTAGACTCCAAAAGTTCTATGTTACTATCATAAAATACCTACTTATTTATTGAGATTATATATTAGTTTTTTCGAATTTAATAGCAAATTATTGGCAAGTAATTACAATAAAATTAAGCTAATATTAGGCGCTCCTTTTTTATCTTACTGTTTACACACCATTAACTCAAAATAAATGTTGCACAAAATTACAAAACAACATAATAACGCATAATATTGCCGGCTTTTTAAATCCTGTTTCTTTGATATAAAAAAAAATAAATATTTAATTTAAGCAAATTCAGAAAAACTAATCTTTGGATTTCAATTTGCAATGTTGCAATTGGTTATAACGTTCGTTATAATATATTATCGCTGCAAATATAAATAGTACATAATCTAAACGATCTATTTTTATATCCAAAAAATTTGGTCTCCAGTCTAAAATTCGGTAATATTGGTAAAAATCTTAAATACGATGTAAGTAGCTAACGTAATGAATTTCCTTTTTTTCTATAACTAAGTAATTCTTTTCTGTAGTTCAGTTAAATAAAATGAAAATAGCTGGTGGGAATGGGATAGATGTCATTTGGAATTCTTATTTTTTATTATACATAATTTAAACCCATATTATGTATGTAACTGTTCCAACGTTATTTTATAATTTATATTACTTATAATTTTGGGTTTAAAAATGTTTTTAAAATAATTGTACTGCATAATTGCAATGTAACGCTTAATTTTAAACGTGTTCAGATTGTTTAAATTTTACACGTTTCTTTCAAAACAATTAACGTTATCAATTTTATTCTTCATATCAGCTCGCTGAATTGAAATTAAAATACTCACTTAAAACTGAAATTATAATCTGGTTAATTTTGCTCCCCTCGGCACAATATTTTTTCACCGTGTATTTCAACATTTTTACACTTAAAAAAATTTAATCACAGATAATAAATTTAAAATGACATGAGAGCGCGCGCCCGCGGCTGTACCGTGTCACGAATGAGGTTCTATAGCCAGAGGCGCTAACTTCTGCGTTTCCGATGCGATCTAACGGAAACGTGGCCGTGGGACTTTAAGTGTTAATTAAACACAAAGCTTGTTTTTCGGGAATGAGCTCCCGGTTAAGCGGGGACTTGAGGAATTGGTTCAAGGGCAATGAGACGAAATTATGAACGGCGTCCCTGTCCTGCTCAAGTATTCTGATAAGATCAATAAAATATTTTTTTAAAATGACTACTGCTAAAATACATAACAAACTCTATAAGATTCAAATGCATATTAATTTTACAAGAACTTATAAAGGATTAGAAAATATGTTTATAAATTCCATTCAAAAAGTGTACAAAAACATAACGCTACGCGCGTAATCAATATATATATACCTATATACCTTTTATATGAAGCATGTATTCATAGCGTCATGAATTTTACATTTAAATTATATATGAATTATTCAAAAATAAACACTAAAATAAATAAACACATAATATATAATTATTAAAGGTATTTATGAATTCGAATTTACAATACAATTCACTCACGCCTACTACCTATCATTAATGTACGTAAGCCTATATTACATTCGCCAAAAGTCGATAAAAAATAATAAAATACGCTTTTCAAGTACAAAAAACAACTTATATATGCGACTTTGTTACTCTCAGAACTAGGGCAGTTACAATTTATTCAAAGATAACAACAAAAACATATTATTTGTAGAGCTATGTTCCAAGCCCAGAGCTAAGTATAGGTCAATATACTCCCACAGTCCAGCTAAATATTTAAAACAATTGAAGTAATGAAACACTAGCTGCGACACCAAATAAGTCAATTAATGTTTTTATCATCACAATAACATAATGTATTACTCTATGATTTAATTTTTTTGTTTACATTGTGTTAGACTGATTAGCGCGATCTAGTTGCCTTGAGTGACTTCTGACGGTGACCCATTAGGAGAAAAATATTAGTTGCATTCCCATGAACTAACGGTAGGTACATTAAAGAACCGAACCTTAATTCTATTCGATCTTGAAAATAAACCAATCAAAATTAGTTATTTGTAATAATTTCCAAAAAAAACTTCATTTTGATTAGTCCATTTTTACGACGGATTGTTAAAAGCGAATGAGATCGTTTATTCGAAACGCCGGTAAGTTTTATTTATTTGCACTTCATATACAAATATGTATAATATACATTGGCGGATTTAATACCATAAGTAAGCCTACACCTGCATTCCTAAAGGGTAGACAGATAAACTCTACTACATTTGCGGTTGGTCTAGAATTTTCCCGTACTATTAGGTGATAGATATATGTGATAATACCAAACAAATCAATGTTTAGAAAATTTTATAAATACGGTCAAAATGTAAAAACATGTATTTTGCCCTCTGATTAAATTTTGTTGATTTTTCATTATTGATATCAGCATACTTAACAGCAGACATAGGCATCTCCTACGAGGCAGTCATGAATTAGAGAATATAGATCGATAGAGGTGATAAAAATCGGTGAATTTACCCCGCATGTATCTTTTATCACTCCTCGTACCTGACTCTTACTGGGATAGACAACACAACGAGTGTTGTGTCTCACATGTTGCAATATGAATAGTTTTACAGCCAGCCGCCTGCCTCAAGTCAACTCCTGAGGGATCTAATTCTATTGTTGTTGGATGTCATTATTGGTGGTAGGATATTAATTGTATTCGCCGGGATTGCTACCTTTGAAAGCTGTAAAATCCGCCATGGTAGCCCTTGTGTGTGTCGCGTTCCGGGATCAGCCTGTATATATCCGGTGTCAAAGACGCCAACTTAATTGAATCAACTGGTGAAGGGAAAATCATTTCTCGTCAGTCGACACTCCTTTTAGACCCGCTACAGCAACCAAAATCGGAGCCAATGGTATTTGCCACACATTATGGTCACAGTCACACAAAAATTAATGCCTGATCCAGGAATCGAACCCAGGACCACGCGGTACATTACAAGCTGCTATTAAATACTGATTACGGTAGAGTTAAAACTTAGTTCTTCAGAGATCTTAATTGGAGCTCTTGTGAAGTTATACTAGTGATGTATCTTATTGACTAGTTACATCGTGTGAGACACTTGAGTTCGAATATTAAAACTTACTCAGCATTATATCGTATAATTACAAGGCGTAGTTATGTCGTCATTAAAAAATGACGAATGGGATAGTGACGCGAGTGAACTAAATGAATGAATGATTTGTTTAAAAACCTTTTTTGACAAGACGCATGTTGCGCCCCGTTCTTAAGAGATAGGTAATACACCATCGAACTAATGCTCATCTCCAATTATAGACACCTTGAGAGAGCCTTTCAAAAATGTACTCCCACACACAAATAGAAGAGTTACCCATCACTAAGAAATACATTGAAATATCTGGCCGCCAATAAATCTATGGTGTAAAGGCTCCGTTACTTACACACTGGACACGGCCTGCGATCTGTTTGTTAATTTATGCGCTGCCTATCACCACTTGATATATCTACACGCGATACAAATTATTAACGCTACTTTCTTCTTGTTGCGGAATGTAAAATTATAAGCCTTTATCATCGTTGAGTTGATATCATTCTTAGGGTACATTCATGGATAAGTTTTATCATTTGTTCATTTAATATAGTGGTAATAATTTCAAATTCCAAAACGTCAAATCACAATCGCTACTAATTAATATATTTTTTTTATTAATAAATGTATATCTGAGGATCTATTTTCAATATTATATTTCATGAATGGTGAAAATTTATTTAAAATTAACAGAGGTAAATCGCGAAATCACAAAACGAACTTTCGTTAATTCTTACTCATAATAAAAGATGGCCTTTCCATCTTTATATCACAGACGCGTGGCTACTTCTTGCTGTGATATTTCTCCCATATATAATGGATTCCATACGATCTGTAACTGCGTTCCCGCATTGATTTTCTTAATCGTTTCAAGGAAGTGTGTGTACGCGCGTAGAATAGAACTGACGACCTCATTCATCCGCCGTTAATTGAGCTATAGGTGAACAGACTTATAATAGCTTGTGTTTTACGCGAAATGTAAAATAAAAGCTATTATAAGTTTGACTGGTGGTAAGTCTCTCATATGTGAGAGTCCGCTTGGGTAAGTACCATCGCAATGTTTATTTAGACCGCCAAGCAGCAGTGTGTAGTCCCTGTTGTAATCCGGTTAGAACATTGTAGCCAGTGTAACTACTGGACATGAGACTTAATATCTCATATCCCAGGATGGCGAGCGCAGTGGAGCGCTAAACAATACTTTGTAATTCAAGGTGTTGAATGGTGTTTCTGCTGTTTATGGGTGGTTGTATCGCTTACCATCAGGCGAACGGCAAGCTCGTCTCGTCATACAATGCAATAAAAAATATGCGAGTAATACGAGAATTTAATGTTTTCGATTGCAATGGTAAAGTTTATTTAAAATCAGATCTCTCAATCTGTAGTAATCTATCAGACCACCAAATTTGCTACTTTAAATGACACATTACCGCAAATATATTTTCACCAAAAAACAACGCAAAAGCATGAAATTGCCCAATATATTTTGTTCCAGAGCTGCTTGAAATTACAGTAAGGATAAATTAATTCATCTAGACAGGATCTCATTACCATAACTACTGATTCGTGTAAACTCGTGGTTGAAACACCATAAAAGCTAGACTTCTTCGTAACCAAGTCCTTGTAAAGCGTCGCGTGAATTAATTACTTTATATTTAGTACCAACGTTCAAGGAACACCTAGCGGTAACTAAAAATAGAACTAATTATTCAGATACGCTGCGATGTCATGGGATTTAAAGTGGTATTTAGCATGCCTCTTAATTGTATCTAAGTGGGATATTCTAAGTAATTGGCGGGAGAAACGTTTAACGTAAAGTTTTATGGATGTTAAATGGTTGTTTGCGTATTTCGCGTGGTTTAATGTGTTATGCGGAATTCATTTATATGTTTTACAATTAAAACTGATGCGATTGGATTTTACTTTGTACGAACTGGGTTGGTTTGGCCAAAAAGAATAGTGAAGATATGTATCAATGTTTTCCATTTTAAGCTACCTACGTAGTTTCTATTAGTAGCCAATCATAAATTGTCTATTTCTCGGTTAAATTCTTTGACAAAACATCAAGATGTGAAGTCAAAATGTGACATCTTACAATTTCCTTCAAATGTAGTCCATTATAAGTAATACAGCAATGATTCTAATACTATTAATATTAGTATATCAATACAGCTTGAGAATTGCCGCAATAGATATAGGTCAGGTTGAAAGAGGGGATTTCATTTGCAAAGCTTATGGATATCATCTTGTCGAAGCCAAGTTCGGAAAGGAAACTTACTTATTGTGTTTGAAAAGAACAGCCATAGGTAATGTTCAAAACATGTATACTTTAACACGCCTTTTTAAGTACAAAAACTGTGTAAAGAGCGATCATTAGAAGAAAAATATTCATGTTATAATGTTAAATAACAAGTTTTTTAGGATAATTAAAAAAAAAATAATTCTAGCTAAGCTGTGTCTTTAAAATTTAATAATACAAAAAAATTCTATAATTTATTATAGTCCGCAATCAATCTCACAAACCATGTTAGAACTTACTTAGTACTTATTATAATAACACCAAACCTCAGAACTTGATTTCGTCTAAAGGTTCCTTCCCACTGACGAGTCAGAATTCAGCCTTATTATTGGAACCTGATTCGGAAGACCACAAATCGATTGAAAGTTACCTCGAGGATTTGGCGTTGGCGTACGGATTCCCTATTGACGATCCTGCCGCTGGATCTGCCGAAGGTTATATTGGAGAAGACCATCAGTTCTATGGAGTGTTGCATTTAGGTAGGATAACTTAATACAAATCGTGTTGATCCTTTTGTAGCAATAGTATCATAGAAGGACTATAAACCAGTATGAAATAGACAACTGAATATAGCTTTCAAATTAAAACACAATAATGCCTGCATAGTTCTGATTGGGAAAAGAAACAAATTTAACAGAAGCTAATAATCCCACGCCATTTCAGTAGAAAGCTATCAGCTGACGCTATAAGAACTAGATATTATCTTTATTACCCTGTCTTCAGGTAACAGAACACTACACGCAGACCCTTACGGTAAAGATGACCTCACCAAGATATTCGGCGCGTTCGAGAATGACAATATGGCGGTGCCACGGCTCCGACGAGACGATACCCAGGTGATCAGGTGAAGATGATGTGCAGTAATAAAACACCGATACTTTCGCTCTTATACTGTATACAGAAGCGACCCGCATCCAGCGACCTCCTGCGAAATTTATTAGGTCATCTGTCCACCTACTGGGCGGGCGACCGACGCTGCGCTTGCCAGTTCTTGGTCTCCACTCCAGAACCTTCGTGCCCCATAGACCATCAGTTCTGTGAGCTATGTGTCCTGCCTACTGCCACTTCAGCTTGCTAATCCGATGGGCCATGTTGGTGACTTACGTTCTTCTACGGATCTCTTCATTTCTGATTCGATCACGTTATAGATCGTTCTGGAAATCTTTGGGGGAGGCAATGGACGTTCTGCGGCTGATGATGATTGTATACAGATTTGCTATGATTATATGTAAACTTTGATGTTTTTTTCTATAATTCCAACCTAAGAACGATATATCAATGTTTTAATTTCTAAACTTGTTGGGATCAATCAATGTACAAAGAAGATAGACTTTGACGTTCTCAGTAATATCATATCATATAAAGATAGTTATTAAATGATTTTGGCAGTAAATAATCAGGTACTACATTCTTTACTTAGACCGATAAAAAGAAAAAATACAGAGAATCAAAGGCCTGACCAAAATCAAACCCATCAATTTCAAACTTTTCTCGCAACGACAAAACATTTTAATGTTCTACACTAGGTAGACGCATCAATAGCAACATTCCCCTACTTCCCATACCGCATCGAGGAGCAGAAGCGTTCCCCAGGCATCGCCCCCGCGAGGATCTGCGACCTTCTCCTGCTTGCTGATAAGGAGTTCTTCGACAAAGATTCCAACTCGAGCCTGAAGCATGTGGTGATGCGAATGATGCATGCGGTCGCTCAGGCGGATATTATATTCAGAAATGCCGATTTTAATGAAGATGGAATTCCTGATAATATTGGTAAGGATAATATTATATTATATTACAGTATAAATTACATGTTTAAAAGAAACAGGTTAGGATACCTGATTGAAAAAAAAACTTGCTGTAAAATTTTGAGACTTAGATCTTAAAGTTGTACCTAATATAATTCACCAAAGATATTTTCCGATCACGATATTTAATTATGGACATGTTAACAGCTATATAAGGACAAAGTAAATTGCGTGCAAATCATACTTCCTTTGATCAAACATATATAATAATATCAGCCTACTGACCTCCTCTACTATCGATAGGGATTAGGCCTTAGTCCACCACGCTGGCCTTCCACCACGCTGACCTTCCATCACGCTGGCCTGATCGATTATACGTACTTCAAATTTACCTATAATTTGTGCTTTTACGAAAGTTTTATTTAATGTTAAAACAAAAATGTAGCACATTAAAGTTTAATTTGATCTTGTAGTTAACTTTGCTTTTTTCAGGGTTTTCAGTGAAATACATTCTAGTACTTACTTCCAACGACACTAACAACCGTGTCTTCGGGAACATTATTAGCCAACATGCAATTGACGGTCGGAATTACTTGATGAAGTTTGCGAGGTTACGTCGCCTCTCCGAGGTCTGTCTTGGTGTCGCGTTTTCGGGACATGCCTTCCATAACCGAACTTTGGGGCTCAGGTAATATAATATTTTGATTGTTGGTTCGATTATGAAATGGAGCTATGAGAAAAAATAATACGTAGGAAATGAGTACTTATATTAAACAGCTTGACTAAATAGAGGGTTCTCAATTCGACGTGTAATTTTTTTTATAGTTTGTTATGAGTTATGCGGCGTTTAGATTTACGGCGAAGACCCAGCGTTTTTAAAATGATGCAATAAGTACATTACTTAAAATTACAGAGATGGGGTCGAGGGCTAAATTGAAGAGTACCAGGTAACTGTTGTCTCGAAATCTTGCAAGTTACAAAAACCGGTCTCATGAGTACATCTTATTTTATAACGCATAAAATTGATTATTATTTAGTAATTTTTATTTTGTTTAATGTTGAACGATTTGTTACGTTAAAATCGTGATAAAGATTTTCTTCTAACTGCGTCGATGTAAGCGACTTTAGCTTAGTTGGAGGTAGAATGGACTGCCGAGACAAATATCGCAGCTTCGAAACCAATTCTCAACACAACTTTAACTTATTAAGTTCCATGTGTACTCTTTGTCAATTTTTGTTACATTATCTTATTGTATAGCAGTGGTGTTAGTACATATATTATAGGAAGAAAGAAAGAAGTTTATTGTTGAAGCAAAATTTTAAAATACAAAATCTTACATAACATAAACAAGGATTGCACTAACAATAGGCCATTCAGCTATATACTGCAATACCACCTTTGTAATACTGCAGCGCTTATATATGTTTATTAATGCAGTAGCTGTGTACTTTTATACCCTACTTTTTTAATATGTAACTGTTTTGTATTCCTTTTGAATAAAATAAAAAAACAACTATGACAAAAGCATACAGCGTATACAAATAAGTCCCTTAGTACCTACGTATTTATTTTATTATCGGCTTAACCCTACCGGATAGTTTCACATCGCTCGGAGGCGGCGTGGGTGGCGCCGCGGGCGGTCTGTGCGACCGTCGGGCGTATGGACGGTCCTTCAACACGCTGGCGATAGCACACGCGACAATGGAAGACAGGGATCGAGTGCCAGAGAGGATCGCCGCTTTAACACTGGCTCATGAGATGGGTAAGATTTTATTATTATCAATAAAACTATTATTTCTAAGGATTACAGCGAGAAGACATAAATGTACGCTATATTACATGAGATATGCAGTATTTCTCTTTTTTACATCTCCCAGGTGACACTAAAAGGGGGAAATAGATATGTAAAGATAGAAAAATATGTAGCTTAACGATTGATACGCATGATTGATAAAACGGTTATTTTAGAAGTTGATTATTGCTAATATTTCACAGAGATTTTTTTCTTGGCAATCACGTATTATGATTAATATATGGATTTAATTTCCCATACACATTTGCCGCTATCCACCCCTTATATAGTATTTAATATTTAGGACATAGTTTCGGCGCGCATCACGACGATAACTTCCCCAACCCTGAGTGTCGAGGACACCTGATGGGCTCACAGTCTTCGTCAGCAGAGAGCACCAAGAACTTCGAGTTCTCCATATGCAGCAAACGACTCATCGCGGCAACCCTGAGCAGCATGAGCTATTGTCTTAATGAAGAAGACAGACCTTACTGCGGCAATGGTAAGAATACACATTTCTGCGTAATTTTTCATTTGGTGACTGCCTCGTTGGCGTATTTGTATTACGGAACGACAGCAGTGCCAAGGTCAAGAAAATATATTTAAAAATAATAGCACATATTTAAAAATCTCATAAAAGGGACTTGTTCAGTTACAATATCTTCAAAAAGAAACCCATATTTTACAGTATAGAGAGATATATTGAAATTTCATTCAAGTTATAATTTCAACAAACAGCATGTGTGGCAGGACGACGTCCACCGGGTCCGCTAGTATTTTATAAATTTCGAGTAGATAGCTTTTAAAAATACGGTAAGCGTGCCGTTTTGCTCGAGCGGGAGGGCTTAAGTTCAGACGAAAATAGCAATACATATACAATAGCAATGGAGTTGACTCCATCGCATCTCATTTCACCTTGGACTGATTCGTATCCAGGCATAGTGGAGGAAGGTGAGGCTTGCGACTGCGGCCTGCCGTCCCGGTGCAGTCACAAGGACCCGTGCTGCACGCCCAGGGCTGGCGGCGCGTTGGTGTTTGAGGAGGGGTTACGTATATTCTGTTTGCATATTTAAGACTCTTAGACTTTTTTAATACATCTAGATTATGTGTCGGATAGGTTTTCTGATCCTAAGCATATCAAAAGCACTAATATAGCCGTAGCAACAATACCCAGCAATTGCGAAACTAGGCAATAAACTGAGACCTGCTCATAAGGCATTAGATTTAGATCTCATAATGTGGAGCTAGATTAGGACTGCCAAACGTTCCGGTGCCCACATCACATTTCCCGGGACACTGTCAACGCATAATGCTTTTCTGAATTCTCTACAGAACTTTACATAAAGAGGGGTGTTCCGTGGCGCCATCTGCGATGTGTCACCCGTCACAAGGGCTGTGTTGTACGCACAAGTGTCAATATGCTAATCTGACCAGTAGCGGGATTGTTAGTACCTTACTTTTATAAAAAAAGATTATAAAATACTAACTCTAACTTGCGATTTCGCTGGTATGAATCTTTTCAAAATAGCACAGCTTTTCAATCTTGTTGCTTAAGCATTTTGGTATGTTTTACGACCTACCAACTAACTGACGTCATACCACAGTATTCCCCAACCTAAGATTCGAACCCATTAGTGCCGGTCAACTAGCAGATATGTGCTGACGGTAGGAAATAGGTTAAGCATGAACCATATATGATAGCCTCAATTTTAATAAACCCATCACCTCAACATCCTGCTGCACCAACATTCTAATAGCCGTATAAATCAGGACTGCCGAACCCAAGACCATGAGTGCACGTGCACTAACGACACGGCGGAGTGTCGCTGCGGGCTCGGCGGCCGATGTCTGGCAGACGGCAGCTGTCAGGCGGCCGAGTGTGCGCTACTCGGGCTTAGAGAGTGTCAGTGTACCAAGAGAGGAATGGTAGGTACAACACATCATTATTTTTTAATTATCTAAAATTGTTAAACACATGTTCACAAAAAAGAGTCGTAAAATTATGTCTAAAAAAGGAAATTTGTAGTCAAAGTTACATTGATTCATAATTAAAATTAAACTATTTTTCGGATTTTATCGCGGTTTTAATATTTTAGTTTTCTCCCGACGTTTCGAAGACTTTGCAGCCTTCGTGGTCACGCGAGGAGGGGGGGGGGTCAATTACAACTTGACAATTTTGAATATGTTTTATTGTTCATTAAATAATCGTTTCACTCATTGATTAACGTCAATCTGCCGTGCGGTCTTCGTACTATTTATTACTTACATGTTGTGCCCACAATTTAATGCAAGATTTATAAAAACTTTAACATGTCATGGCTTGATTCCGTCCCCTAATATCAGAGCCAAGCCTATCCCCATATCGGGCACAAATTTCAGAATCCAAGCATCAGTATCAACTGTGCAGAAAAACACTATCACTTTACCGGACGACGGATCCAATCCGAGCCATCAGCACAGTCGTATGACAGTAGGTTGTAAACTACGTCACCAAGGAGGGAGTTATAATTCATTTTACTTGTACCTGTTTACATTTATACTAGGTATGGTGTAAGGGTGGCCGGTGCCCACCGTAGTAACGTCTTTGATCAATCTAGAAAAAGCCTTATGCTGTAACTCGGCGACTTTTCATGTATTTTTTTGCTTCATCCAGCTGACCCCCTCCTCCTAGAGAAAATCTGTAACTACGCCAATAATACTATGATTATAATCTATATATTCCTAAAGGGTGGGACGGTGTCAGCAGCCAACATGTGCGGAATATGTTGCAAGCTGCCAGGAAACAACACTGAGGGCGCATGCGTGTCCGCCGAGCTGGCTGCCACGGAGTTTCTGGCGAACAACTCACGTCTGCCAGACTCTTGGCCGCACGACGATTATAATGGACGTAGGTGTTTTTTTTTTTTAACTTTTGTTTTTCAAGCACACACCACGGACTCATGGCCGCATGACAATTATAGTGGACGTAGGTATTTTTTTAAAACATTTGTTTTTAGGCACACTCTACGATAACTCTGTAGTTGCTTATTAATATACTTGCTTATAAAAAAGAAACTTAGAACTATGTAGTTTCTTTTTTTTATCAATTAGTTTCGTATTTTCCGGAAAGATATTTCTAGAACATTTTCTTATGTTTTTGTGTCGACTATTTAGTTTTAAAAAACCCAAAAACTTAACAAATGTTTGCTCTCACACAAATATTTGTGTCTATACGGTCAAATGAAATGTCAACGACTTGTGATGTCGAATAACTGGGCATACCGGCGATGTTATAGAGCCCTTGTTTGCTAATCTAATACATGTCAGCAATACTAATAATGGTAATGTGATTAAAACATATTGGTCCAACCAAAAAAAGACATAAGTCCTCTGTAGACATTATTGTCTACAATCTACATCATGAACAACTCAGCTTGACCGTGATAATAGTCAGTTAAAATGTCTGTAGTTACTTATATAAGTGATTTTAATTCATATTTCGAAATAATAATAATTATTCTTATAAATTATTTTGACGTGGTATAAGTGCAACTTTATTCGCCTACATCATAAATAAAGTTTTTCTTTTTTATTATATATTAAGTATATAAGGATATTGTTCAATAAAACTCCTTTTAACCGACTTCAAAAAAATATGTTATTTAATTTGCCGAAATTGTATGTTCAACGATATTTTTACCCTATTATTTAATAGATATTTTTATAAATAGCCAATGTAACTATATTTTTTATGTGTGTTTAGCCATATTTTTACCTCATTAATTAAAATGTTTTTACAGCCAATGTAACTCTAGAGATATGTGATGATAATATCTGCACGACTCGGACGATACGCGCGTGGCCAGCGGGCGAGGTGTGCGTCACGCGTAATTCCGTCGGGTACTGTTCTAGAAAAGGGATTTGCAAACGGACGTACATAACGCCTCGTTCTAACATCTACCCGGACAGTATGGTGAGCGTAGATCGTCATTTAGTAACCTTTTTTTTTTAAACCCCACAGGATTTCGTGAAAAATTTAAGTTCACAAATCTGTGAAGGCTAATTGAGTTTTACTTGCGTAAGTTATTACATTTCTTATATTGCCTGCGCAACGACCGATCCTGGGTTCAATTACTAAACCACGCAACACTTCGGTATTATAACATGATTTGCTCTTTTCTGAATCCTCCAGAGGTTGACTTAATGGTGACCAATCGTAGACACGAACCTAAATCCTTTGTGCAGCAAGTTTGAAAAAGCGTGTTGCGTCAATCAGTGACTGCATTAGGTGAGACGTAGGGGGCCACCTCCCGGAGCCTCATGCTTTATAGTGGACTTTGCGCTTATACGAGAGGCCTCGCGCGGTAGGTTAGCTGTAGGAAACTTTTTTAGCCTCACCTCTAAAGGCAACAACTATATTATGTAACAAAAAAAATCGGGGTCCTTTGTATCCGCTCGGGACCTTAAATCGGCCGTCACTAACTCCGACCCCCCTAATCCTAATGGATGGAACAAAAGTAGATAGGGTTCTTTTATAATATCAAAACCAATCTGTCTTATGACGAATTAATTTCATTGCCCAGCTGAAAGTATAACGAGAAATAAAACAGATACCAACTTACGTTGTTATACATATTCGCTCAGTACTTCCAATATATAATGTATCTGAATTATGAAGTAAACGGGCTTTTATTTACTGTTTAAGATCTTTCCTATTCAACCTTATATAAATTTTCCTTACAGAATATACAAGTGGAAGGAAAACAGAATATATCTACTTCAAGCACATTCAAAGCAAGCACGATAAATACAATACTTCTTATAATTATATTTGTAATATAAATAACGGAAATGCATTAAATTAAATATTTTACCACAATATTTTTTATTTACATATTTTCATAGAAATAATTTAGTAGGTTGAGGCAAAATACATTTTAAAAATTTCAAAGGCATTTAAACCGTAAGAAGAGCGTAACATTAGTAAGTTTTACATCATAAGTTACTCAGGTAAGCTACTGCTTACGTGAGTAACTTGCTGTATTAATAAATCAATTTCACTTTTGAGTAAAATTTTAAGTAGACATTTAATGTATTGAACTATTTAATAAATCAAGCTTAAGTCTTGTCATTCATGTACAGGGTGGTTAAAATTAGACCATACTTCAATATTTAACACATAACTTCTCCAGCATTTTGAAATAACAGTATTTAATGTCGAAGTCCATGTCGTACCAGTAATTGACAGCTATGCACCCATGGCTCTGTCTAACGTGGTGGAACCAGAGACTAGGCAGGTATAGGCAATCGCCTTTATTTACACGCACCTTGTATACATGCGCCTTTCTGAATTCCGGGTACTTTATGTAGTTCGGATTTAGCGGATCTGGAAGAAAAATAGAATAATAAGATCGTAAATTTAATTACATGATAATTGTCTTAATCAAAATATTTTGGTCGGCGATATTTCTAAAAACTTAGATATTCACTGGCGTCTTTTGTTTCCTAAGGGTTAGGCAGAGGCGCAACATTTCGACTCACTTTTTGCCGTAACTATTCCGTCCTATGACGTTATAAGGGACGATCCTATCACTATTTCTGGCATATATTCCACAATTTGTACTGATACTGAGTAGAAAAACCTCAATAAAAATATCACAATAAATAAACAAGATCACTTTGCCGGACCCGGGGATCGAACCCGAGACTCAGCACTGCAGTCGTACCGTAATACCACTACACCACAAAAGCAGTCTGTAAAAGCTTAAATGTAAGTATAATAAATTATATTTCTTTAATGTTTGTAATAGGCCTTCGGGTTTCCATCAACCATTAGAAAATAACTGACATTGAACTAATAAGTTTTTAATTGTAACACTAAGGCTTGTTTTACAAGTAAGGAAATATAATTCGCCAGTTGAAATTTTATTTCAATTGAATATTCGAAAAATACACAGCAAAGATTGACCTAGCACACCATTTCTGTAGAAACATAGTACACAGCGTGTCTTTTATATTTTGTTGTTTTATTAAGCTAGTGGTATCTAGGTAATCATTAGTGAAACGTGCGCCGATACTTCTCCCTTCAAATTAATATCTTTACTTACCAACACATATCCAAGGCAGCCCACAATCCTCATTTCCAATATCATCATCTTCATCAGTGATCTTTATCCCCCCACTTACAGGCACCATGTTCCATTTGTCACCAGCCCTTTTGAATTCAGCTTGAGGATACCTCCTATAGGGGACGTATGGTAGATCAGTTGGCGGTATAAGTATAAACTCTTTGGATCCATCAATCACGCAGTAAATGTTTTCATATGGGTCTTTGTGCACTGAAAAAAATATTTTTTTAAATAGGACTAGCTGATCCGACAGACGTTGTCCCGTCATAACTATGAATTTGCAGCGCGCATTCTGTCGATCGCTAATAGTTATTGCAAACAATTGACAGTTATATAAATATATATTTTCTTTAAGTTTTCTTAAATTTTCTAAATTTTTTCTTTCATAAGAACCTTCTGACAAAAACACAACAAAAAAAAATTTGTGAAATCGGTCCAGACGTTCACGCGTGATGGCGTGACCAAGGGAAATAGGGCTTTATTATTATATATATAGATTTTACCCTCATTAAATATTTCGCTAATATTTAAATAAATCATAATGAAAAACAACTAACTGGAAGTAACAGCTCTTGAATCCCCCATCCAAAAGTTGACAGCATCGGGCTTCTTGTTAAATGCCTCACTCGCAAACGGAACGTCTGGCTTTACATCAGGCATCAGCTCAGCAAAATCCTCAGTCAGGTTTGAGTTCTGGCGCTGTATGTAAGGAATAAAATTATCTCTGTAATAAAGATAAAAATGTATACCTACATACCTACTATGATTGGTTTGATTACAAGTTTATATAAATAATAATATTAAAATGTTTAATATTACATTAAAAAATGTAAGTACATAGTAAAATTCATTATTTTTTACACAGACTAAAAAAGCTTTACTGTCCTATTTTGTGATTGACCCCTATTTAAGACCTTCCCCCGAGCAAACAAACATGAGCATTCATTTATACAGTATTGGCACAGGAGTTAGGGCGGGAATATGCAAAGATTTAAAAATAATTTATTTAAAAATCAATTTTTGATTATTTTAAGGCACCAAAGTTAATTTATAACATATTGTAGGAATATAATTGTATTTTTTGAGTAGATAGATTTTAAAAATACGGCTAGTGCGCCGTTTTGCTGGCGAAAAACTTAATTAAACTATTAATTTGTGAGACTCCTAATACTTTCATAATTGTTTAGAAATATTACCGTTTCTCTTCTAAACAATTTAAAAACTGCTCCATAGTCATTTCCATTTCATACGGCATGACAAAATATTCCAATCCATTATAGTCCTCTGCAATACCATCTGCATAGCCATTCGGTGTGACTGCTACTGTAACTTTTTTTTCTGGTATTGTTTGCCTGAAAAAAAAAATCTGTAAGCTGTCACTTACTTATTATCACAAAAAAATACCCAACACTTTGATACCAGGAACTAGACTACACACAAGCAAAATTTAGTCAAGAAATATATTTTTTTTTAAATTGATCCTACGGTCTCATCACATCTTTATCCACAAAAGGGTAGGCAGACATGCAACCAGAATAGTTTATGCCAAGTGTGCTAGTCCATGATTTGATAGGGATCGAGCCTATCGCCGTATTGGGCAAAGATACCAGACGCCATACTGATATGGAACAGAAAAACCCAATATCACTTAACACAATCCAAAATTTGAACTCAGCATCTCCGAGCGCAAGCATTTCATGCACACAATACAATTTACAACAAATTTAAAACAAAATATTGGGAAATGGCGCAACTAGGCTATGCTTATATCTTGGGGACCAAAATATAAGGCCTCTATATATTAAGTAATTCTGAATAAAAATTCAAGAATAGTCATTATGGATATACTATCTGAAAATCAATGCGTATATGCTGATAGGACGGCATTCCACATTAATTTCTTTTTAATTAATGCATATTTGGATCTTGTACTTTGTAAGCTTACGGTTAGTAAAATAATGCATCGGCATAAAATCATTTGTATACTATACCTAAAATACTCTGAGTTCCATTTTTCCACAGCAGGCCAGTCCGCACAGCCCCCTCTTATCACGACCGGCAAGTTTTTTGATACATATTCTCTGTAGAACTGTAAGGGATCTAGAACATCGGTCTCGGCTATTTCACTGCCTAAGTATAATGCTAAAATAATATGAACTTTTATAGATTTGTATCATAAAAAACTAAGCTCATATACAATATTTTAATACCTGATGTTTCTTCGTTAAGAATATCACATGCTTCTTCTATTAAATTGTCCATAATTAAATAATACTTTAGCTTGACTGTTGTTTATTTCCAAAATATAACCTAAAACCTTATCACTTGACAAATGTAAATTTTGACAATCAGCTGATAAAAAGTATGTTGCAAAATGTACATGTCGACTTTTGTAGCATTCTGTTTTTTTTTCATCGCACAAAGAAACGACGTAGGTCAAAAACCATAAAGCCAAGCCAAGTGTGATTTATTTCCCTGTCATAATATTTAATTTGGACACTAACAGTTGACAAAAACAAGCAATATTGTGACTCAATTAAATAATTATAATAACTAATTCAGTCATAATATTATGCCTTTGTTTGTAAAATAACCTAAAAGTATCAAGAACTAAAGAGTATTACAATCTCAGAAATACTACCGGAGCGTTGCAGTTAGCAACATAGTTTGCAGTCTACGCACAGCGGCATAAGTATCAAAAAAATATCCTAGCGATGCGAGCTAAACTAAACTAACTTATTAATTTTTGGTCTGCAAAACAAATTATGGGATCTAGTAATATCCTAAAACGATGCAAAAAATATTTTAAATTCTTTAATCACAAAAATACAACATAACTCAAATGTATTTAATAGGCATGGGTTTCTTGAGTATCCCTTTAATTGGAGGCGAGTCGGATGCCACAGTTGGCTGCTTCGGTAGCGGCGGCGGCTCCATAGGGGGTGCGACCCCCGCACGAGGCGAGGGGGCATGATGAGCTCGATAAATCGAACGCTGCGATAACGTGTATGTGGAGTCTATAGCCGTTACTGCAATTCAAATAAATATCGTTAGAAATTAAAAAACAATGAGCTAACGTTTGCTGAGACAACACAATGTGCATAAATAAAAACATGACTGTTATTAATACTCTTCGCTACTATACAAATATAATATTTTTAGATCCATCGCAAAAATGAACCAAGCAGAAAAAACATTCTTAACACGATTACAAATTACATATTTTGATTGGTTTATTCTTGGGATCGGATTGAAGATTAAAATTGGGATTGTTTGTTGAAAATGGCCGTTATCAGAAAGTAAATAAAAATAGACCAACATTTAGGTTTCTGGTTAGAATATTCGGATATTGACAGCGCACTGAGCGCTCGTGGTCCAGGCAGCATGTTCAAATCAAAGAAGTCGTCAACACCCTGCCGATTCATGATCAATTTGTTCCTTTCATTTAATTGACGCAAACGCACTGCCTTGTCGAAGCTTTGCAGGAACGTTTTGGATGTATTGTGAATCACAACAGTATCTAAGACTCCTGTAAAAGAACAGAGGTGGAAGATAGATGTATTTAATGAAGACTTAAAAAATTAAACGAAATAAATATCTGTATAATATTTATAGTAACCGAAACAAACATATAATAAACTTGAATATCTAGATAAACTAAGTTTTATTGTTATACCGCCACAGTTAAAAAATCTTAAAGTAACTTTGGTTAGAAAAATTAAGTTAATAATGTGGAAGTTTTAGAAATATGTATTATAACTACGATTGCCAAGATTATTTTACATCTCCAATAATATAATAAATATCACTTACGCAATTGAGAACATCTAGCAATTATGGTTTCCTTGTAACGATGTTTTCGCGTCATAGGATTCCCGGTGAAATTAACATCAACTAGCGAAGTAAGCGTGCATAAATCATCAGCAACGGCCTGCAATATTTAATTATTATATTTATATAAAACAATATAGGATTCCCAGTGCTGTCTCCGGATCTATTGCAAAAATTGATAAAACGAAATAAATCTTGTGAGAAGTTATTACAAATGACTTCTATTAATCGGTTTATTCTCAAGATCGATCCCAAGATACATATAAACATTACTCATGACGGCTAACCTCCGCCACAATATTTAAAGCCACTAGATATCACATGAGTATCAAATCTCAACTTTGTTCATATTTTACATTATTATAAAAGATGACATTATTAAAGACAATATTATTATTACCCAAGAAGTAAAGTCATACCGCTTGACTCACCTGTACGTTTTCGAGTTTATTTTTCTTTGCAATGAGGACTTCAAGCCGTCTTAGTGGTTTCACCCAAGCCATATCTGTTATTTTATTTTCCGAAACATTTAGTATTCTGAGCGATGACTGAAATATAATTTACATTCAATGCTTTGCACCAAACATAATCCATCGAAATTATTCTTAAAGTTTCGCCTTTTTATTAGTAACATAAAAACAATTTGAAAAATAATATATAAAGCTTAGCTAGTCCATATTATCGGTCCACGGCGTCCCATCGAATTACAACAAATATTTGATCATGAATGGATAGTTGTATACGAACTCAACGCTCCGCTTGGCAACATATCCATAAACGGAAAAAAGTTGTTACGACCAACGTATACCATGAGTAATGCCAATAACCGTATAGCTATTTGCATTTTAATAACATATATTTTTTTACTACTTACTCCAATAGAAATCACAGTCCGAGGATCAAAACACAGCCCATCAGGACTCTCTGTATTTTGCTTTTCAATGTGCAGTTCTTCAAGGTATCTCAATGTCTCCAAATTCTCCACCACGCTGATGCGGTTGTTGTTTAAATACAACTTCTTTAAGTTGTATAGTTTCTCCAATCCCTCAATTTTGGTTATTTTGTTCCATTGAAGATGAAGATGGGTTACATTATATAACAAATCTAAGTTTTCGATATTTGTCAGTTGATTATTATGGTAATATGCGTAAACGATGTGGTTGGGATGTTTTGGTTCTGGCTAAAAAACGAAATAAACTAGTTTGACCCTTATGGTCAATAATATTCCAAATATTAAGAAGTTGAAATACTGTTGTACTAATGTTATGTATCGTTTTGGGAAGGGGAAGACGATACATAATCATTACTCCGAGTATTTTAATGATTAAGTTCATACTTACAATTTTAATCAGATTTTTCTCGTGCATGAATAAATGTGTCGGTCTTTTCAATACTTCTATAGTCCTTTGTTTTATTATTTTTTTGGCTTCTTTTCGTAGTTTTCTTTCATTTTCTTTAATATCTATTATATCGACTGGTTTTTCCATAATTTTATAACATTTCAAACAATTACTGTAAAATCTCGAAGTAACAAATTGACAATCGATTTAACAAGTTTGAAAATAGCGCTGATTCTACGTTCCATTTAATAAATGTTCTTATTTTTAACATGTATTTTGTAATTAATAATTTATATTATTATAAAAACAATTGTTATTTTAATTATAGGAAGCAAATAACGAGTCATAATTATATATTGTAGACGATAGATATTGTATTGATAGAATTATTATTTAATTTTTTATATAAACACTACGAATTCATAATTTGAAACATTATTCTGGCTGTACAATTACTAATTCTTTTATTCAAGCATTTCAACAGAAAAATAACAAATTGACATTTGTCAATTATCAAGAGCTTTGTGTCTGAAGTCCGCACTGTTATTTACTTTTCTAAAAACCAGCCAATCAAAAGGTACTTATTACGTGAAAAGACACTATATTCGTAAATCTCGGTGAATTATTTATCTTATTGGAAACATTTTGTTTAATAACAATTTAATCCCAAAATATTATTCACAGAGAAGACATGGGTGAGCGGTACAACATCCACAGCCAACTAGAGCATCTCCAAAGCAAGTACATTGGCACAGGACATGCTGACACAACTAAATACGAGTGGCTCACAAACCAACACCGAGATTCCTGCTGCAGTTACATGGGACATCCAGACTTGCTAAGTTACTTTGCCATCGTCGAAAATGAATCGAAGGCTAGAGTGAAGTTTAATCTCATGGAGAGAATGCTGCAGCCATGCGGGCCGCCGCCAGAGAAGCCTGAAGATTAGTTTTTAGTGTATCTTAGTTGTAAGATATTGTAATTCTAAGTTTTTATGTTATTATGCCATTTTTAAGCACCCAATACATTACTCCACAATAGGTTTGTGTTTTCTTTTACGTCCATGGTCACAAGTTGGGTTATAAAAACATGATATGTACTGCTTATAGGTAATCTATTAAATAATTCTAGTTTTGAGCTGGCTAGTATTGATGACATGCATTAGGTCCCAAATCAATTAGTATGATTTTATGGGGGATCTGTTTAACTGAACATTATTGTTATGGTAAATATTTATAACGCTTTTCAACTATATCAATTACTGATAATTAAAAAAAAATGTTATTGATTTTGTAATGGGTTAAAAAAATCTATATGTATAAGGAATTTTGAATAGAGAACTGAAAATATCACTAGTTCTCTGTTTTGCTGCGGATGGGGCCTTAAAAAAGAATATAAAACTGAAATCTAATTTGGTCTAAATTTAGCTTTTTGATTGAGAAGTGCCCAGGATTAACATGGACAGTATTTTAATCTGGAGAAATGCATGCAACTTACATACCAGTGAAATTGCAGGCAATATCTACATAATAATTTCTATCTGCAACATGCTATATTTATGAAAGGCTAAAATAAGTTTACAATAGTAAGATAGTGATCTAAGTGAAGATACTTTCACCTGGGTGTAAATTAAAGTATGTTTATGTAAATTGTAAACAATAATACTTTCCAGATAGTGACCCCCAAATTTCCAAATATTTTTGCTTCATTCAAAAACTGTGTCTATCAAATCAATTCTATTAATACCTAGATTGCCCCTTGCAGGACTTGTTTTGAGGACCAATTACATGCTTTATTCATTAAACCCTCAAGAAAAAAATAAAACCACAAATTAATAACAAAAATAAAAATATATTTCATCCAGCACTCATCAATTGTTTCCACTCCTCCATCTTCTTGTTCAGTGCTTCTTCCCTCTCCTTCGCTTCATCATCCAACCGTTTCCTTTGCTCAAAATTATGAATCACATTCATAACCATTATACGTTGAAAGTTTGGTACCAGTTTCTCACATTCCACTTCCAGAACCTCCATTGCCTTTGTTATACATTCTACGTCCATTGAACCTACTTGTGTGAAGTCTGATATCTGTTTCAATTCAGACAGAAATGACATCGTGACTATGCCATGGTTAATATTACTGTCCTCAAGGCTTGTTTTGGCAACATGTTCCTCGGCTTCAGTTGGGTCTACAAATACCTTGTCCCCTATCACTGCTAAAGAGCATGATGTTATGATATCATACATGGGGACTGCTGCATCTGCTAAAGCCAAACCAGCTGCATTTATTGCTGCTGCTAAACATGATCCATCATGTTCTAGAATGTAGATGAATACATCAATCTGTAAATAAATTAATTGTTATGTAACTTATAGATAACACTATGATTTAACCTGAAATTGGTTATCTCACTCATCCTTTATAATAAAAATAAATATTACACCTTTATGTGACCTTTTTTATACTATACTCACTAAAAACTTCTACATTGGTCTTGATCAGAGGAAAACCTTATACTCATTATCATAAGCCAGTATTTGGAATCTGGCTTATTCATATTACATAGGTATAATATATGTCTAGCTCTATATATTTATGTAAAATTAACTATCAACTTGATCACTCAGGAAGTTGATATACCTGATAATTAGGGAATAAATGCCTGCAAACAGTTGGCTCTAAAGCTTGTCGCAATGCAACAGACAGGGCTCTCTCTTCATTGTCAGGGGCGTGTGGTCGACGTTTACGTGGACACGAAAATGGCGCGAATTTCACCTCACAGAATATTTGACCAAGTTGACTGGAAAATAAATTTGTAGCTGTTAAATCGGGAACCTTATAGAGAATCAGTGATATTTCGATTGATTAACAATGAAATTATAGCTCGATAGAAACTTAAGGTTTAATTTCCCGCATTTATATCAGTAGATTAACTTAACATAATTCAATTATCACTTAGAGTATTGAGAGTAAACATAAAACTATATTATTAAGTATTAATATTATAAAACTGAGCACCTGAATTCATTTTGATGGGGGATTTCCCGGGGATCAAATACAGAGCACACCACCTTTGTTTTTTTAAATTCTACGTACGATGAGCCTTTTGCCTGAGACACCATGTCAGTTCTGGCGACTGAAATTCATTTTTTGTATTAAATTCACATATCTTAATGAAGATATAACTTTACTCTTGAGAATAAACACATACAAAACATACACATGCTTCGGGCTTCGTTAAGCGCGCGTCCATCTTTCCTTAAACCATTTTCATCTAAAAGTTCATTATATCTTTCTTCGTAAGGCTTGATGTAATCTTTAGTATAAATTTTGTAGGAAACACTGTCTTCTGGGCCATTAAATCTTCTATAATCAAGAGGCATTCTGAAGTATTTATCAGTTTTCTTTCATAACCTCAAAGTTTGTACGGTCTGAAAGTTGACAATAATAATGTGTTTTTTTTTTTTTGTTTGATTTACTCCTAAAGGAGAAGGCAACAATAATAATGTTAAAAATCAAAATGTCAGTAAACAGTTTAGTTAGTCTGTGGTTGTACATAAAAGTGTATTTATACTGTATATATGTGTAATTAAATTGTAATACTACTTTATATTACAATTTAACCCTTAACTATGGACGTAATTTTTTTGTCACACTACCACGGACGCGCGGTCTCTCGGACCGCTATGTTCTGAGTTAAAATACAACGTGAATATAAATTTTATTTTTACGCTATTTTATTTATTATTTTCTAGGCATATTAAAATAAAATAATTTAGAAGCTTTTAATCAATCCTTATTTATTTTTCACCTACTCAAATCATATTAACAGTTAAAGGCATGTCGAAGTGAAAACTCTTTACTTGGTTATTTTTTTTACATGACCGGCAAAATATCACCGGTGTATATTTATTTTCCAGACAGTTATTCAATTATTGAAACACTTCTTTACTTCACTAACAATTTACTGCATAGTGACACTAGCGGAATACACAATGTGCTCGGTTCGAGCGTCCAAATAAGACTCGTACAAAAACTTCTACAAGATTGAGCTCTCGTCGTTCGGCCGGTCCTTATATTGACAGCAATCGACCTCCCTCCTCTTCTAATACTTCCTCGATGTAATGATAGATGGCGCCACTATCGCTCCGGAAATTCACCAATTCAACGAATAACGAGGTGCTGCGGCGACACGGCCATTCTGAAATGCGATGCGTGCTCTGCATCGCTGGGTCATTCTTTTTCTGTAACAGAAACTCATTGCCAAGGTGTTTACTTCCACAGTACACCTCAGTCAATTTATTTGTAAGCAACATAGCTTTGGATATGGAACATGGGTTTCACGAGTAGCTTGTTCACTCCACGTGAACACAGGCAAACTTAAAGCTCACTCTTAGTGATGGCATATGGTAAGTTGTAAAAGACACAGCTCACTCCACGTGAGTACTGGTCAAATAAAATGTGATGAACTGTTGTATTTGCGCCAGCATGGCCATACCAACAGGCGGTGCAGCATGCTCTGCACCGACCTCGTTGATTCTCGTAAGTAGATTTTGATTCTGTAAGAATAGAAAGAACTTCCTCTTATTAGTACAACTGTGAGCAACCCATGTTGCTTATTTTGAAAGCATTATTGCTGTAAGGCCAGTACACAAAGACATCTTTAATGCACCATTTTATTAATTTAGAATCTGTGGTGAGCACATGTCTAATCACAGTTCCACAAGGCGTCCCAACGGTATCTCAGGGTTCACTTGTGGATACATCAAGGACCCGCGGTTAGCTCAAGGGTAACACATGATTTAGCTCAGAGGTACCACTCTCCAGATATTTTATTCTCGCAGGTTATTGTAAAGTACGGTACACAAAGACATCCCTAATGCACTGTTTTGTCAATTTAGAATCTGTGGTGTGCACATGTCTAATCACAGTTCCACAAGGCGTCCCAACGGTATCTCAGGGTTCACATGTGGATACATCAAGGACCCGTGGTTAGCACAAGGGTAACACATGACTTAGCTCAGAGGTACCACTCTCCAGATATTTTATTCTCGTTGATTATTGTAAAAGTGTAGTTGTAAGCATTATGAAAATAATAAATGAATAATTGAATTTTAACGCAAAGCAACTTGCGTTGTTTTGTCACAGTTGTTACATAAGCAGAACTGCTAAGAAAATCTATTTTGCAAGGTTAGTAGGTTCTCGGAGGTTCTCGCAGAGTTCTCGGAGGTTCTTCCCAATTTTGATGCTTGTACCCGCGCAGCCTGGAGCGCGTAGCTTTGCATCCGCACCCCCTGATGCGCGTACTCGCACCGCATGAGGCGCGTCTGCGCACGCCCTGAGTCGCGAACATATTTCTGCACACAAAAACAAAAACCAAAACAGCATCATCGTTTGGCCTATTCCGACCTCAATGTCATTCATGTCGGACTTTTCAAACCCTCCCCTTTTTTTTTTATGCTGAGACGAGCTTGCCGTTCGCCTGATGGTAAGCGATACGACCGCCCATAAACAGTAAAAACACCATCCAGCACCTTGTATTACAAAGTATTCTTTGTCAACAGCAATTTTATTGCATCACAAATCTACCTACAAAGTAGATCGGATATCACGTCCAATAACACATGGTAAAACTAATTCTCCTGAGATTACGGGAAAATAACGAATTATTAATAGCTCGACCCGGAATTCGAATCCAGGCCTTCAGCGCAGTAGTCGTACTCGTACTGTGTACGCATTACAATTATGCTACGAAGGTAGTTAAATAAAATAAGGGTTATGGGTCATACGATACCACTTTCCAGGCGTCGATAAATATACTCTGCGATAGGCCAGTTAGTATCAACCGCCATTCGTCACTCACGTAGTTACTTTAACCAAGACGCCTCCGTAGAATTTCCACACCATGCGCGGCACCCATACAGGAACGCTGTAGCAATTGGATCGCGGTACCCGCAGACATTTTATCATTCGAAGTTGCTTACACATAGCATGGTATGCTACATAGCGTAGGTATGTATTGAACACAATTCAATTTTATGGGCATCGATTACTTATCCCAATTCTGATGTCGAAGTGAAAACTCTTTACTTGGTTATTTTTTTACATGACCGGCAAAATATCACCGGTGTATATTTATTTTCCAGACAGTTATTCAATTATTGAAACACTTCTTTACTTCACTAACAATTTACTGCATAGTGACACTAGCGGAATACACAATGTGCTCGGTTCGAGCGTCCAAATAAGACTCGTACAAAAACTTCTACAAGATTGAGCTCTCGTCGTTCGGCCGGTCCTTATATTGACAGCAATCGACCTCCCTCCTCTTCTAATACTTCCTCGATGTAATGATAGATGGCGCCACTATCGCTCCGGAAATTCACCAATTCAACGAATAACGAGGTGCTGCGGCGACAGGCACTATTTGGCATAAATTTACTTGAGATCAGTTTAAGGGCTGAAAACTTTAATGAATTAATCTTTTTTGAAAAAATAACCGTGTTTTCTATAAATCTAAGGCTTATTCTAACATAAAATCAAATAAACGTTTTCTTAAACTCAAACATAAAAATTTTGACAAAGGTTCAATATGTATCAAATTATTGGCAGTTTTTCACAAAAGTTTGGAACACTGTAACTGTATGACCTGTTTAGAACTTATGCAATTAAAATTGGACTTTCTTTTTAGTTTTGGGGGATAAAGACGACATGTTTTGCGCTTTGACGAGTCAGTATCCTGACTAGGGGGTTCGTCTAGAGCAGAGGTTCCCAGATTTATATATCTCATAGACCCCTCTCAAAATTTTTTTTGTTCCGGTGGACCTTTTTATTTTTTTAGTTTTGGCAGAGAAAGTACATTACTACTACCGCCCAGGAATCGCGGGGGGCTATGTTAGGCTCATCGTGCCTTTTACGACCCCTATCAATATTATCTGCCTATATTGATAGGTGATGTCAAGTCAAAATTTTAGTACTGTACTAGCAAACCAGATAAATTTTCGCGGATCCTCGCTTGGGGCTGATACTCCTTATAATGTTATCGTCTATGATAGAGACATTGGTATTATCTTCATAGTCACTTATATTTTTTCGGATAAAATAAGCTTCTGATAAAAGCAATCCTCGATAGTTTCCTCATTATCAGACTGGTGTGACTCTAAAAGTAGATCATAAATATGTTGCAGCTGTGACCTTGGCGATTATTTTGACGTAGATGCACTTTCATTAATATTTATTAACATTTTGAATGAAAATAACATAAAAAAAAACAAATTCGGCGAAAAAATTTGTATATGAAACATGGACGTGCGGTCTCACAGACCGCGGTTAAAGTTTAAAGACAAATAACTGGCCTTATTTGCAGCCGCCGACACTGTCTCCCATTTTAACACACGTTACGTCACTAAAACTAAAGCTACTGAGCGCCTTATACAAGGGGAGCAAGTGGAAAGGTGTAAACACGAAATTTTCAAACTGCGAGCGGCCTGTGAGACCGCACGTCCACAGTTAAAGGTTAACCAGTGGGACTAGGAAAGAACTATCGTGTTCGGTGTACGGGTGCTTTATTATAAAAAATATTTCCACATTGAAAGTTGAAACAGATACACAAAAATTACTAGTTAGTCATTACAACTTATTTTACATATAAAGATATAAATTTTTATATTACCCGACGGAAGTTAAAAAAATCATTATCTTCTGTAATGTATTTATTATACATTGCTACATTATACAAAAGACAATGCAAACTAAGGGATATTTCTATCAGCTCAAAAAAAACAATTTATAACGTTTTCCAACTTAAAATTATTCCTAACACTTTTGTGATGTATTTATTAGATGTTTCCAGTGACTAATATATTCTTTTATCATTGGATGTTTCACGATGTCTTATGAGTAACAGCTTGAAGAATGATTAAAGTAGCAGTGTAGTGTGAAATACACTTTATACATATTTTATCAGCCAATGGTTTTGATATGTACTCATTTACTTTCTCTATGGTTCATCACCAAGGCGATATTATTGTTATCTGTCAGTAAAATGTATTAGCTCAATTTTAGTGAAATAAAGCCAGTTTTCTTGTGGTAATTTCAATTATTAATGTATCAATTTATTTCACTAAAATTTTTTCTATCATGTCAGTCGCAAAGAAAGCTGAAACTGCCTTATCACGATATCTTCGCCCAGAGCGATTCGAGGAAGAGCCGAATGCAGCGGCTTCAGATTTGAAATGGAGACATTGGCGCGCCACGTTCGAAAATTTTTTATTAGAAGAATACGCAGATATTGCTGATTCAAAGAAATTGAAGTTGTTAGTAAACCACCTTTCTCCTTCAATATATTGTTTCATACAAGAATGCGACACATATGTCGACGCTATGGCATTATTAGAAACTACTTACATAAAGCCTAAAAATATTATATTAGCTAGACATTTATTGACTATCCGTAAACAAAAATCTGATGAAACTATAAAAGAGTATGTACGGGCTTTGAAGCTACTTGCACTTGATTGTCAGTTTAAACAAGTAACTGCAGAAGAATACAAAAACGAATCGACACGCGGTGCTTTTATTGCTGGTATAAAATCTGAAAAAATAAGAGAAAGGTTACTTGAAAAGTTAGACATGTCTTTGGACGAAGCTGTTAATCTAGCAACTTCACTCGAAAATGCCGAGAAGAACAACAATGTTTTCACTAATGTCAATTCTACTACCATACCATTGAATCTTAACGCTGCGTCTAATTCTGGAAATAAAGCAGTAGCTGTTGCGTCAAACTTTCGTCATATATCAAAACGCCAATGCTTCTTTTGTGGAGGAAATATTCACCAACGTATAAATTGCCCTGCGGCAAATAAAAATTGCCAACTTTGTTCTAAAAAAGGGCACTTCGCAAATGTATGCAGATCAGGACAACCACAAAGAGTAAACGCTATAACAGAGGATTATGATGATGATGTTCAACAACGATGTAACAATCCACTGTCTGCCATATCGGCTGCATCTCCAAACTGTTTAAGCAAGGCTACTGTGTGTATCATTATCAATGGGTGTAAAGCAGAGGCCTTAATAGATACCGGAAGTTCTGTTAGTTTTATAGACAGGAACTTTGCCCAAAGAATAAAAGTAAAAATTAATTCCTGTAGCCAAACGGTTACATTAGCATCCCGCAATCACATATCCTTTGTTCAAGGAATCTGTCGTGCAAATATTCAACTTGAAAAGCATCTTTATAAATGTCAACCATTATTGATTGTGGATAATCTCTGCTCTGATGTTATTATTGGTCACGACATTCTAAAAACACATTCTTCGCTAGAACTCAATTTTGGGGGTCCGCAAGAGCCGTTACAAATTTGTAATGTCTTAGAGGCGTCATTGCCACCTGTATCGTTATTTACCAATAAAACCCATAGCCATTCGATCAAGAAGTCATAGCCAAGAAGACAAATTATTCATAAAAATAGAAATTTCTAAACTTCTTGACAATGGAATAATTGAGCCCAGTGTATCACCTTGGCGAGCACAAGTTCTGATCGCAGGTGGAGGCTTACATAAAAAGAGACTAGTAATAGATTACTCGCAAACTATAAACAAGTTTACTGAACTTGATGCTTTTCCTTTACCTAAGATAGAAACTATAGTGGCGGAAGTGGCTAAATACAATTATTTTAGCCAAATTGATTTAAAAGTGCTTATCATCAAGTACCTATACTACTTAAAGAAAAAATATACACAGCATTCGAAGCGAATGGAAAACTATATCAATTTACTAGGATTCCGTTTGGAGTAACAAACGGTGTTGCAGCGTTTCAGCGCGCAATGAATTATATCATAGAGCAGGAACAACTACAGGGTGTATTCACTTATCTTGACGACGTTACTGTTTGTGGGAAGACAAAACAAGAACACGATAATAATTTATCGAAATTTATGGACGCAGTAAGTAAATATAATCTTACATTGAACGAACAAAAATGTGTATATAATCAAACGACGATAAGCCTTCTCGGTTACACGATACAAAACAATAAAATCAAACCTGATGAAAATCGTCTAAAGCCATTAATTAATTTGCCCACGCCTGAAAATGCTGCAGCATTGAAACGGGCGCTAGGACTTTTCGCTCATTATTCAAGATGGATACAAAACTTTTCAGAAAGAATTAAACCACTCCTTTCTGTTAATTCTTTTCCGTTCTCAAATGAAGCTAATGCAATATTTAGTGATCTAAAAAAAGATATAGCCAGGGCTACCTTATTTGCCATTGACGAAAAAGCTATATTTGTCGTAGAAACAGATGCTTCCGAAAACGCGCTCGCGGCTACTCTAACTCAAAAAGGTCAACCTGTTGCATTTTTTTCTCGAACTTTAACTGATTCCGAAAGACGGCAATCTTCGATTGAGAAGGAAGCTGCTGCTATAGTTGAAGCTCTACGCAAATGGCGGCACTATCTTACTGGAAAACATTTTCAATTAATAACAGATCAACAATCAGTTTCCTTCATGTTTAATCAAACTCACTCAAGCAAAATAAAAAATGAGAAGATTGAGCGTTGGAGATTAGAATTATCTTGTTTTAAGTATGATATCATTTATCGCCCGGGCAAAGAAAATAAAGCCGCTGACGCTCTGTCTCGAGTATGCGCACACATGAACACCAACAACCTAAAACAATTACATGAAAATCTTTGTCATCCCGGAATAATACGAATGAATCACTGGGTACGTTCGAAGAACCTTCCGTATTCAATCAGTGATATTCGTGAAATGACTGCTAATTGCCGTGTATGCTCTGAGATCAAACCAAGGTACGCTTCATCAAATGGTCAGCTTATCAAAGCTACAGCTTGTTTTGAAAGACTTAACATCGATTTCAAGGGACCGTTACCATCAAAAACGCAGAACAAGTATATATTGTCCATAATCGATGAATTCAGTAGGTTTCCTTTTGCGTTTGCATGTAAAGACATGACTGCGAATACTGTAATCAACTGCCTTAACGAAGTTTTTTACACTTTCGGCACACCTTTGTATATTCATTCAGATAGAGGAACTTCGTTTATGTCACAGGAGCTTACTCAGTACTTGGTATCTCTTGGAATTGCTTGCAGTCGAACGACACCGTACAATCCTCAAGGAAATGGCCAAGTAGAACGTTTGAATGGGACATTATGGAAGACTATACAACTGAGTCTTAAATCCAAATGTTTAAATATTACAGATTGGGAAAGAGTACTACCCTTGACTTTGCATTCTATTCGATCGCTTCTGTGCACAGCCATAAATATGACCCCTCATGAACGAATGTTCAATAATTCACGAAGAAGTCCAAATGGAGTATCACTACCTGCGTGGTTGACGAGTCCAGGTCCTATTTTAATAAAAAAAAATGCTAGAAATTCCAAATTTGATCCTATTGTAGAAGAAGGTCAGCTGCTACAAAGTAACCCAAATTATTCCTATGTAAGATACTCCGATGGAAGAGAAGGTACAATATCGAACAGATATTTGGCACCACTACCGTCTCCTGGTAATGATGATCATGAGCCTACTCTTATTAATGATTCTGAAACTCCTGATTCCATAGTTGTTGAAACAGCACCTATACAGTCTTCTGATGATAATGATGATGAACCTGAGACTACTGTTGAAACTCGTGAATCCATTGTTCAGGATCAAAGAGATGAAGTCCGGCGATCTACACGTCACAGACGTCCACCGACCTATTTGGAGGATTATGTCTTAGGGAGGGAGAATGATATGTACTCATTTACTTCCTCTATGGTTCATCACCAAGGCGATATTATTGTTATCTGTCAGTAAAATGTATTAGCTCAATTTTAGTGAAATAAAGCCAGTTTTCTTGTGGTAATTTCAATTATTAATGTATCAGGTTTCGTTCATAAATTGATAAACACGAAAATAGTGAAATACTTTTTCATCATAATTTGAGAATATAAATGTTTTTTAATAAGAACTATCATATATAATTATTATAATTTTATTTTAGAAAGTCAGTTGTGTCGATAATTTTTATTGCTATCAATAAAGGTTTAGGTATTAGAAAGTCAATGTCAAATCTGTCAATATTAATTCAACCTGTCAAATATTTGTCGAGATTTCGTTTGCCAGTCGTTTCATTGTAACATGAAATAGGCAATTTCGTTTTATCAGCTTATAATAAACTAACAATTTAACATAAATTACATCGGAATGTTATAGTATTGTTAGTATTTTAATTGTTTTGACGAATAGGACGCCATTGCGCGCTACGAAAAAGTAAGTATATTGGCCGTCATGAACCGTATAGATGACGTTTCACGTGTGTTATAGTAAAATTGTGATTAAAGATGAATAAATTTGTCGTCTCTAATAAGGTTACATTTAGTTACGCGATAACGCTGTTTATACGGTTCATTGTATTTTGATAAACATATTGTTTGTGGTATAAATATATGAAACTTATATCGGCACCCCTGCATGTGAGAAGTCAGTTATAAAATGTGATAATTGTTAGGTAAAACATATTATCCAGAGCTCGACTTATGTTCAGAATTCATATATACCCGCTCTGTTATCTTTTTGATACTAAAATTTTAGTACAAGTCGTCTTCGTAGCAACCATTTCTACATTGTAGCTAGACAAATTACAGGTAAGTCTACATAAAGTAATGTTTATGTGCCATTGTTTATACATTGCAATTAAATTTTTACTCCATATAGGTATATGGTTTGAATATTCTTAATTTTCAACGATACCTACAGATAACAATAATAATGTAGTTATTTTTAGCATAAACAACCATGTATTATAAAATAGCCTTTACTTTTTAATAGTTTAAACTCTAAAAAATTCACTAATCTCCAAATAACCTTAATATACAGGCCAAGCCATGAGTTTAAACAGTTAAAATATTGAGCATTTTTTGTTCTTACTTTACTTTCTATAATGAAGGTTGTGTCAAAGTCGTATTGAATGTTATAATTTTGTAATACCTGTTAGGAAAATTAACAATGAAGATAATTTTCGAATAATTCTTTAGTTTAAACTTTAATTTGTTGTATGCTATTTTTTTATATTTAAATGATAAATATGCAAATTTTGAAAACCAAGCTCTTAACATAGTAAATATGCAAAAGATAAAAAAAATACATGTTTATATAAGTATATTATACAACAGTCACTTTACAAATGTTGTATATACATTGTGCATAACTAACACGCAAGCAGTTTCAAATTGTATTATATAGTCTAATGATGCTGTATCATTATTATAAAATGCTGTATTTATGCTGTGCAGTATATCATTAACTAATATTTGTGTTATTAAAAAGTGATTAGAAAAATATTTTACTAATTAATTTAAATAAAATCAATCATTTGGAAAAGAAATACTGTTTTTCCATCTGGTTCTCTAATTAAGAACACATAAATATGTTTGTACTCTGTTTTTCCAAAATTAAAGAACAAATCTTCAATCTCATTTCAAATTATTTACTTTACATCCTTTTTATAAAGTACCATTAAATAAATGAACTTTTTTTATTTAACTTATTATACAAAATGTTAGTATGAATAAAAGTCTTGATAAAACAATGTGTGAATTTTTAAAAAAATCTAAATATAAAATTTTACTAAAAAGGATGGTACTACCACAAGATAGCAGGACATTGAAATTATTCAAAAACAATGGGGTATGATGATTCCCAATATTATAAAATATGCAATATTTTACAAACTCAGTTACAAAACAATGATCACAGAAACAATCCTTGAGGATTTTGGAGTTTATTTATCAATAAAATAAAAATACATGGGTCCAATGCGTGAAAATTTCAGCACCTTTTTTAACTTTAATTGTTGTTCATTTTTTTCTCATGATCTTTAGGGACATAACAAAATAATACATTGATTATTTATAGTCTTGTATTGAATTTTGCTACTCATGTGGTTGACTGTACTTTAATCCATAGTAGGTTTTATAATATATGTAGACTTTAAGAATACTCATCGAATAATAAATATATTATCTATTTAAATTAAAATATGTTATGTAACATAATATGTAGTTACTATTGTTACACTGTTTTTTTATATTTCATAAAAAAACATCTTTACCACCTTATTTGATTTTGCAAATTATAATTATTGGGCCTTCCCATTTATTACAAAGTTAATGTAAAGTAGTCTTAAAATAAGTACAGATAAGTTTGCTTATCAGCACTTGGAGGTTCTGATTAAATCTTTAAAGGAAATTTAGGTATTCATGCAGTACTTTACGGGAAAACCAATTATTAATTATTTTTCATAAAATAATCATTTTAGGAGTTTTTATTCACTATGTATGAGTATGATTAGACTATTCCATCTAAGGGGACGACTCTATCTTTTACTATTATGGATGTTCAAACTGTAGGGCAGATTTGATAATTGTATGGTTAAATAGGGATTTTATGCCTCTTTTACTGACATGGCTTAAGCTGTCCTTCCATTAGAACACACTTAGTTTCAAAGATGTGTAGTTATGCCCCCATAGAAGGAATAGGTTCTCTGACTATATAATTGTATTAATAATATTTTTTATCTTTAGTTGCTGTAAAAGCAACTATGTTATATATTTAATGAATGACTGAATGAGTCATTCATGTATGGGTATGCAATACAATTGTCGATTGACAGTAACACTATCTGAACTTTGAATTATAAAGGACTGTGTGTGCATCCGTCACCTTGGGGCATTAGGTGTTAATGCTCACAATGCCACTGGCTACAATGTAATAAATTTCACAGGCGTGTCTAAAAATATAATGTGACAACATTATGTATCTAATCGCGTGGACCGACTTGTATGGAACAGGCAATCTACGACCTAGTTCTGTTAATATGAAAATGAAGCCTTACAAAGGTTAATACTGGTTTTATCGGTTAATACATAGTAATAAATAGATAAGCAAGAAATATCACATTCCAGATTAACGATGTTGAAGAGACGGACCGTAGTGCCTCGCATGCCTGCGCGTGCGCAGCGACATGGGCGTTCGCAGCAGCGCAGGGGCACGGGCCAGTGCCGCCGTCGCCGTCTCCGGCTATGCCAGGCACCACGGAGGTATGTTAGGTGTAAGAAATCTGAGTTGAATGGCTGATAATTTCTGTCAAAGTATGATAAGACTCATAAGTAATGAACACAAGGACTGTAGACAATGCCTATGGTATCAGTTTCGTCTATACATAAATAAATAGGTTATAAACTGTGAAATCGTATCATGCCCTGAAGTATTGGGATGTATGACTGTCCTATGTTAGGTCAGTTTGTCCCGATGTATCCAACTCGTACCTTAATAAAAAATAAATGGAAATAAAGTATTCGCGTCATGCACTCGGGACGAAGTTCTGATCATGTTTACGTAATTTTTATTGTCTGCCTATTCTCAGACCCATATTCAGGGCAAAACTTAGTGTACGTACAAAATATGGAACAATTAAAATGCGCGAGAATCTTCGCTATGTCAAATTGTAATAGTCCGGTCAATTTAGACATTGACCTTTGCAAAAATTCCTAGAAAGCTGAAAATTTGCATAGATGTTAGGGACACCATTGTTATGATATTGTGAAAAGTCCCCATCGATCCCATGTCTGCAAATTTTTTTTATTCAAGGTCAAAGGTTGCAAAAATAGGTTTTTTGAATTTTTCCGCGAAACGGTTAGTTTTATGATAAAATATGTCAGACAAAAATTGTAGATCATGCAATTATCTACAAAATTGTCTTACACATTTTTTCATAACACTAACCATTTTAGAGAAAAACAATTACAAAATTTTCTTACGCTGTATTCTCCATAATAAGCATGTCTAAGCTGCCTATCATATCATAATATCACTGGGCTTGTAATATAAGTAAAACTATAAGTCTGCGTGACTAATAATACTGAATTCATACTGACCGATAATACTGAAAATATGATGTTAAGAAAACGGACTCCTAATTTTAAGGGACCATGTGCCCTTGAACAATAACATCTGCCTGCCATTCCATTGTTCGCGTGGCCGTTCCGTCTACCTGTTTTGTAAGGTCGCACCACACCACATTTCATAATAATGGTGTCCCTAACCTCTATGTAAATTTTCAGCTTTCTGAAATTAATGCAAGGTTACCCCAATTTTTGGGCTAAATTGACGGACTATAAGCCATTTAGCTTTGTAGTAACAAACCTTTCATTACTTTTTATTACCGAAGAGCTTAAACTGGCTACAGTTAAATTTATACTGCAATTCAACAGTGTTTATGTACTGTCTCTTGGCGGTACAATATAATGACATTGCAATTCTTTCCAAAGGTTTTAAAATGAAAAAAATCTTTTCTTTATTACGTTATGTGAGTAGCATAAGTAGTATTTTCCCGCGAACTAACTTTTATGCGGACAGAGCCTATAATTTACGCGTAAAGGGTAAATTATAAATATATGTATAGTCAGCCACAAAAGTGACTGAACAAATTCGAAACATATTAACTTCAATCGTTTCTTTTTTATTTAAAATAAATTAAATCCTTTGAAGTTTATAATAGTTAAGAAACAACGATTGCTGATAAGGTCACAATAGTTTAAATCCGATTACAAATTTTGAACTTGTTCAACTACGTTTATGGCTGACTGTATCTACAATAGCCCTTATAATACGTACAGTATCGTATATTGTTTACCGGCTATTTTACTAACAGAGGAAACCCAAAACACTTAGTTAATTATAACCTGTTTGTTTTGACGGTGGCTTGATTTTCCCAAAAAACATTTAATCAGTAAATATATATTTAGTCTGGTCCGTAGTAAACATAGATAATGCATATTGTTTATGATTACAGTGGCCTGATGTCGGAGGTTATGACAAAATTAAATTAAACAGTCTACATATAGTGTGATTGTTGTTATATTGATAATAATTGAACTATAACGATTTCTTGTTTCTAAAATCTTACGCTGTTATGTTGGAGACTAGGCGAGCCAGATTAAAGGTTATAGTAAGACATTCGGATAATCGAAATCCGGATACTTGAATGTGTGAAGGATTAAAATTTTATACATAAGAATTACTAGCTTTTGCCTGTGGCCCCACTTGTGTGAACAAGTTTATACGGTATAAATATTTTCCCGGAACAAAAAGTATCCTATAGCACTTAGGAGTAATGTAGCTTCCTAGAAGTGGAAAGAAATCAAAATCAATTAAATAGTTTTGGACTTTAATGCAATGTATAACTGACGTCCGGATAATTGATTCCCCGATGTATGTTATTGTTTAGTGATTAAATAATTAATATCATTATATTTTACACCATACGTGTTAAAATTGAAGAGTGAAGACATAATAATTTCTCAGTTGCGGCTAGCTCCCGCAGAGGTCAACGGACGGAGATAAATTGGTCAGTCATAAATCGGTGATAAACCCAGTTGCTTATTAACGCTTTGTACATGTTACAGAGTATTAGTTACTATAATAGATAGAAGATGGCGTCAGTAGCGTTACTATTCGACTGTTGCGAGTTACGGTCCCTTCATTTACCTACCCAAGAATTCTACACAAGAACTGGTAGTGGTGGACTAAAGCTGCCAGCCCGAGCTGGTTACTTCAGTTTGTACCTTGTTTTTATTATATATTTTATCCCTAATTTAAAATGTCCATAGTTATATAAGTAATTTTAATGGTTGTTTAGAAATAATAATAATTATTCTTATGCTTTGTTTTGACGTATCATAAGTGCAACTTTGTTCGCCTACGTGATAAATAAAATATTTAATTTTATTTTATTTTAAAGGCTAAACCCTTCGGTTTGTTTTGTAAGAAGGTGTCCTTGCAGTTAACATCGAGGGAAACATGGGTATGTGGCACTGAAGCCACCGGGCTTGCGTCTGCAGGGGTCCGGAGGAGAATTGGGAGGGATATGAGGAGAAAGGATGGATACTCCTTTAGGTTAGGTGGTGGAGAGAAGGAGGGTAATTGTTCGCGAGCCCTCATAGGCCATAATGTTTAGTTACAGTCAAGAGGATACAGTACTTATATACACTGAACTGTGTATCTAGAGCTACGACAAATGTGTTCCGTGCATTGGCATTCGGTGTGGAGACCCTCTTGGTAGTGGAAGAGGCTCGTGCCCAATAGTCGGACAGTACCTATACATTAATATAAAGCTGTATTATTATCTATCTATATTTCTCGCATTAGAAATAGAGGGTGATCATGTATCATCAGCCCACCCTCAAGTTTCAAACAAAATGCATACACGTTGTCGGGTTTATTGCCTGATCTGTCAACATTCCAATAGCGACATCTATTACTGCTGGCTGACAACTTAAAATTATGTAGACCGTAAATATTAAATGAGACAAAGTACTAGATTATCGTTATATTCAACAAAGTTTAGATTATAATTAGTTTTGTCGTACGTACCTAGATGGCGCTGAAACTAAAAATATTGGTCAACGATTTATTTATCGATAAATTATCGACTGTGAATATTTGTTGAATAAATTATGTAGAACACCTGTTGATCCGCGGTGTTAGTATGTTATAATTTTATTCATCTTTTTCTTTGAAAGTAGGGTAGTAGTTTATGGTGTCACCGAAACTATAGAGACTATAACTTAGTATGCACTAAGTATCCAATATTATATTGATACATTGGAAAGTCGCATCATGTTGTCTTTCTGTTTTGCGTTACCCTGATTTCACCCCAGAGTAGCTGTCTACCCAACTTCGCCCTTTTCGTCAGTCGACACCATCAGGTGCAGTAGGGATGCGTCTGATTGAAAAATGGGAATAAACTATAAGTAATTAAATGCGCTCTTCTTACGTCTACCTCTATCTACGCTGTAGGTAAAATGCGTGGTGTTATTTTCATGTAGTATAATTTTAGACGTGTAAATTATGAATATATATTTGCTGGTGGTAGGTATTTTATTTACGCCTGGATATCGTGTCGCGTTCCGGGATCAGCCTGTGTATATCCGGTTCCAACAGGCCGGCACAATAGGGGACCGGCCTATGCTTGATTTTGTACATTATTCTATGTGTAATGGCTTTAAATACGAAAAAGAATCACTTCTGCGAAAAAAGCATTAAAATTGGTTAAAAAATGAGCGAGTAATTCATATTTAAAATATTGTAATG